>NW_018480073.1:394794-485553 GCF_002113885.1 Mizuhopecten yessoensis | reverse complement strand
TCTCTCTCTCTCTCTCTCTCTCTCTCTCTCTCTCTCTCAATTAGTTATTGTAATTTTAAAGCTTCCATCTTGCAATATTGTTAGTTTTATTATTGGAATAATATACAACGGAAATGGCTTTGTATAAGTTGTATATTTTGTGTCCAATTCCGTTGCTAACACAAGACAAAAAAATGTTTAAATAAACATGTCGGTATAGAATTGTTTGTGGTTTCATCAATCTTCCTTAAAACAAAGACAGTGGATTCGACAGTGACTGGTTCATTCGTCCTACCATGACTCTGTAACACTCTCTCTATCTTTTCAGATTCAAAGAAAATATGAAATCCTAACAAACTCTGCAAGTGGGAAAATACTAAAGGAAAGGACATGACAACACTAAAAGCCAAAATGCCAACAAAAGAAGTGCCTTACCAAAATTACGCTTATATAAAAAAGGATATTTTAGACAAACGGAAGGGGAAGACTTATTCTTCCGAAGATGATCTGTTTGCCGATCTTTCCTTTCCACCAGACCTGTCCTCTCTCAGTTATGTTTATAGCGGGGACGATAAGTACGAGAAAATGATATTCAAAAGACCTCTGGTAAGTTATGTGCCATAAATATTATAAATATCTATTAATTACTTATAACCAGCGAAATATAAGGAAATATATTATATTATATATATTAATTAGTGTATTGATTAGTATATTATTTAATGTATATGTTAATTACATAAATTGTATATCTATGTACTATAAAGCGCTTTAGGGCGGCATATTTACTACGTACCGAAAGCATGATGTAGATAAAACTCGAGAACAAGGAGAGGTAACGATCACTTAGTAAAACTACAGATGAATGCTTAAGTGTTCTGCCTGTGGTGCGACATGGATCCTTAAAGATTCATTCCTTCTATGCACTGCAGCTGCCATTCTCTATACCCCAGGGTTTACGTTCACTTTCTATCTCAGCACCCCTGGAATATGTCATAGCAAAATTGCAGGCACACCACTAGCTAATTGATTTGTATAAGTTAAAAAAAATAACAATTGCTTAGACTGATACTAGTCCTTTGAAGAGTACAGAGGAGTGACGCCCGACTTCAAAGCCAGTCAATTTTGCCGTTACGCGACCGACACATTTTTTTGATGTAAATCAAAGGATCAAACTAGTTTTCACTGAGCTTTCGAGTTTGCTATGGCATCATCCAGGGGTGCAGAGAGCGAAAGTGAGCATAACCACTTGTGTATCGAGGATGTGCGGCTGCAAAGTGATAAGATCGTCTGGGGTCAAATTTAGAACTTTTATCACGGTCACGCTACATCATGAGATAAATATAAAACTATTAAAACGTTATGGAATTTCTTCATTACAGGAGACCACTTCTATCGCTGTGCTGTTTGGAGTAGGCGGAGTGGTGGAAGCATCGTTTCCATGGCGGGAGTTCCGGAAGCGGAAATGGTTTGAAGCTGCTGTTGTGATTGCTTCTCTGTGTGTTCACTACGTAGAAAAGTTGATCCCTGGGTACCGGTTGTGTGAACAAAACTTTTCACTGGATTATATAGGTAAAAGATGCAAATGATACAATTCACTTATTGTTTTTAAGATTTCATTATCTTTGGATTTGGATTTACACAAATATGTGACACAGGAAATAAATCAACCATATTTAAATATCGTTCGATCAACCATTGAAAACATACTTAACTCATTCAACCCTGAAATTTCATAATGGACTATTCCAACCTTTGATTTGGAAGAGATCAAATGTGTCTTCAGGGGTGAATGAGTTAAGCATAAACAAAGGGTACGAATAACTATTTAGGGTTTAACGTCCTCACAACAACAAGAAGAAATCGCCGGTGAGAGAGAGTAGATGGACAGGAAAGATAGGAATCGAAAAAGATCCTAAGCGTCGCAATAGGGACATCAGGTCAATATCGTCTCCTACACGCCCCTTTGTGCGAGAAAAGTCCCGCAAGGGGGGGGGGGGGGAACATTAGTCGACTTTTACGATACGCATGCAGTGGGATTCACCAAGTCTCTTCTTGTTTTCTTCAACGTCACCTAAACAAAAGACAAGGAAGAAACCACACCTAATCCTGCAGCCCCGACATTAGTTGGCTCTTACGATCATGCAGTGGGAAACAGCAGGCCTATTCCGTCCCCGAACCCTCAAGGGTTGGGTACGACCAAGTTTAAAAAAATGTATTACTGGCACTGACGCTATTGTAAGATATATGCTATAGTCCTTATCAACAGACTGTTCATAAAACACACAGCTTGCGATGCATTTTACAGAATTAGAATCGTTCGAAGGTTGAATGATTCAAGAAAACACAATTGTCGCGGCGGGTGTTACGGCACGATTTCCCATCCTGAAAAGATTTCTCATCAGGGTGAGAAATCGTGTTAGGAGTAGGCATATAACAACGTTGTCATGAGTACGAACACTGAGGTTGGGCTATTGTGGTATATTAAGGCTTATTTGTGAATATAGAAACTACTGCGCAAACTTCAAACTTTTTCAAACTTCAAACTTTTTATCTTATCTCAGCACCGTTGACTTACAATGGTATCTGATATATGTAACATACACAGATGTATATTGTGTATAGTAAGTATGCGTGGTTGTACAGCCCTAGGGATGCAGGTATCATAGAAGTAGAGGTGTATTGCAGTTACATATAATACATGTAGACGCTAATGATATTCGATGTTAAGTTTCCGAACAGATCTAAATCATGGCCTATCATTTGCTGAGTCACTTCAAAAGAAGTTGTAGCATATGTGTTGATTCTCTAACAATTCAGATGAACCGGATTGCGTTTGAATGTGTTTAAGAAGGTGCGCGCACGTGTATTGCATGAATCGGGCAACAGTATTCTGTGTTCATCGTCTTATTGAATCTGTGCGTGTTTCAAAAGTTAATGAATAAATAATTTGATAGATAAATCAGTCAATAGCTAATTGGCATGTTGTACATTGAATTATTAGTCATTAGTCATTCAGCCGGGTGAGAAATCGTGTTGCGAACGCAGCAATTTTAGCACTATTTCTCACCCGGGTGAAAAATTGTGTCGGGGTGAGAAATCGTGCCTAAACAGGAAGTCAAACTCGGGAGTTTTTTTTTAGTGTATCTTGTGTTACAAAGCCTAGACTTTAAAACCATGGAATGAAATGAGTGCCCAACGTATGTGCTGCAAAGCATATGAAAAACTTAGAACTTAGAAAACAGTAGAAGGCACTATAAGCCAAAAGGACCACTCTTTTGGTTTGGCTACTTGATCTTTGTTACAGCTGCGATAATCTTCGAAGCCAAAAAGAAAATCTGAAGTTCTTCATGATTATTGCTGATAAAAGAGTACCCTTTACCTTGAGTTGATATATGAATTGCATAACACAGTATATTTTGATGAATGTATCTATCTTGTTCATGAACATTGAGAATCGGTCAAGAAAAATACAGTTTTCCCCAAGCAATTTTCGGAACTCATTTCCACTTATCATTTATTATTCTCGTACCGAATCCTCGCAAATGAGTCGTTTAATGGAACTTAAAATTATGTGCTGCAGTATACTGTCCTGTGGCATCCCTGAGACCCATTGATTTCGTTCTCGGCACACCTATCCTCTCTGCACTCCTGCAATATGTAATGACAAAATCGAAGGCTCATGGTCCAGCTTTTGAATCGGTTTCAGGTTTAAAACCTGACCAACCACTGGGCTGATTCATGACATTTGAATATTACAGAGGAGCTACAGAAAAGTCAAAGCCTGTCGATTTTACCGCTACACTGTCGCATGATTCCATTGATGATCACCAAAGACATCCGACTAGTCCATTTGTATTATCAGCAAGGTGTCAGATGAAAATCTCCGATTCAGTCGTGACATATTGCAGTGTTTCAGTGTTGCAGAGAAGAGTCTACTTTTTAGACTGAAAACGTGCTCAAAGGACATCTTTTTCCTGGGGTATCTATCGTTGATGCACTTCTGCATGTGAATGTCTCAGACATTGACACGTTGTAGAATAGGTGTGAAAAGGCGGAGCAATAGTTCTTATGATAACTTTTGATATCATGAACACCATCTTTTAAGTCTGAAATTCGAACTCATACGAGTGGGCATCTTGAGCCTGGGCCTGCCGATCGGGGATCGACAAAAGAATACACCTGCTGTTACCAACAAGCATGTAACGTTAAGAAGCGACTGATGTAGGAACCCATGCAGAATTGGGGATTTGCATTTTCCGCCATCTACTTAGGGACACGAAAGCCAAAATAAATCTTCTGCCCCAATTGCAATATTTGGGATCTTCATATTTATCCCTACTCTTAATTACCTTTTATTCACTAGTGCCTTACTTGGCAATACCTCAAGTTTGGCTTTAATGTTAAACGTTCGCCCTGATGAGGAAGGCCATGGGTTCTGTCCCCAGGTCGGGACATACCAAAGTCATTAAGGTGGTAGTTGCTATTACTTGCATAATTAACGTTCAGCACTTAGGGAAATGGCAACAACAGGTTCATCTGTTGTCAGTATAATGTGACCGGGCGGAATGCTTTGCTGGATGCCTTCGGTATGGTATTTCAGTGAGATACCACTATAAAGTTAGCATCAGATCAGCGTAATTACTAGGAGGCAAATACACCAAAGTACCATGTCTCCGGCGCACATATACACATGTACGCTTACACAACACACATAGGGACACGTCCTTAAATGACCTTATCTGTCAATAGGACGTTAAACAAAATAAAACCGATATTTAGCCTGGGGTAGCGTTGATGCACTTCTGCATATGAATAACTCGGATATTGATCCCTGGCATTTTGAACACCGGCTTTTTAAGTCTGAAATTAGAAAGAAATTCTTACCAGTAGGCATCTTAAATAGCCTTGGTATCGTTGACGACGTTCTTTAGGTATTTGAATTCCTTGTGTGTTGATATGTTGGGCTCTTGTTAGGAAGGAGCTGGCATCGGCACAGACAACAACAAGCATGGTCTACGCTGCCATTATTGTATTTCCAGAACGAGGTTACAACACGGACGGTATTTGTAATTTTAGGAATCATCAATATTGTACAACGAAATATTTATTCATATGTTTTAAAATGCATCATAACAGTTTTAATTGCGTATCTAGAATTTGAATTCAATTATATCTCAACATTAAATAAGTATCCTTCAGTCACGCTGGCTGGATTCGTATGACGGTAATTATTTTATTATAATTTTGTCGCATGTTAGGTGCCTTCCACTTCAACGTTTGGCGGTTCGGAGAGTGGATCAATGTTGTGGTGGACGACAACCTACCCATGTTCGACAATAACCTCAACTACTGTCGCGCATTTGGGAATCCTCCAGAGTATTGGGGACCTTTACTGGAAAAAACGTATGCAAAGTAAGTTCCGAGTGAAATAATCTATTTGCTGAAATAAATACAGAAAACCTTCGCTATACTGGCGCCAGTTGTCCACATAATTTTGGCGTTATAAAGGGGTTTGGCGTTTAAGTGTGGGAAGTGCATAAAGGAATTTAGAAAACAAGAAAGGGGAACCTTGAAACATGTTGGCCGTAAACGAAGCGGCAAATGAAACGAGGGGCATTATATCGAGGTTTTACCGTATATAAACGAGGGGCATTATATCGAGGTTTTACTGTATATAAACGAGGGGCATTATATCGAGGTTTTACTGTATATAAACGAGGGGCATTATATCGAGGTTTTACTGTATATAAACGAGGGGCATTATATCGAGGTTTTACTGTATATAAACGAGGGGCTTTATATCGAGGTTTTACTGTATATAAACGAGGGGCGTTATATCGAGATTTTACTGTATATAAACGAGGGGCATTATATCGAGATTTTACTGTAGCCGATTGCGAAACAGTTGGAGAACATCAGTATTTATTCTCAAAGTCCAAAGATTTCGCTCTCGATACATAGATCTTTTCATAGATTTGTGTTCTTTTTTCGTATGAATAGGGTTTTTTTCACATCACGAGGTAGTTGACGCTGTTGGCACTGACTGGTATTTTTTTAGCCAGTTTGTATTCTGGCACTGTTGAAATAAAAGACTAGCTTAAGAGTAAACTACCTGTTCTATCAATATGTTGTGAAATTTTAACGTGACAAAAGATTTTGGTGGCAACTTTCCCCTTACTGTGTATTTCTGCATGTTTTCAGAACACTTTTGATAGTTTATTCCTCTTTCGCTCTCTAGCACAACTGTCGATGATACCCCCGGGGTTACGACCACTTTTCGCTCAAAATACGGAAAGTGCCGACGGTTCCCGATCGCCTCGATAATCCAGATGTTACGCTCTCTTTCGCTTACTGCACCCCTGTTTAATGTCATAGCAAAATCAAAGGCTCGGTGTGCACCACCTTGTGGATGAGACAAGAAGACCAGTTTGATCCTTTGATGAACATCAAAATAATCTCGCGGTTGCGTAACGATGAAATGGACTGGTTTTGAAGTCGGGTATCGCTCCTCTGTAATCTGCAAAGGACAGGTATCAGCCTTAGCATTTGTTCGGGTGTTTTTTTTACCTGAAACCAATCGAATAGCTTGTGGTGTGCCTTCAATTTTGCTATGACATATTCCAGGGGTGCAGAGATAGGCATTGAGCGGAATCCCTGGAGTATCGAGAGGATGGTAAACCACCTGTTTATCAATATTTTGTGAATTTTTAACGTTATTAAATATTTTGCAGACAACTTACCCCTTGCTATGTATTTGTATGATGTTTTTTTGGAACGTCGATACTTCAGGGGTTACAATCACATTCGCTCTCTGCACCCCTGAAATATGGCATAGCAAAATGGAAAGTTCAGTGTGACAAGCGTGCCTTAGATTTTGCTATGACATCTTCCATGGATGCAGAGAGCGAAAGTGGGCGTGACCTATCGAGTATAGAGGCGATTGGGAACCGTCGAAACTTTCCGAATTTTATCGTTTACGGAAAATGCCGATTGGTATCGAGGATAGACAACATGTCATATGGTGCTAAAACACTTTTCCCTTTCTGCTGCATCAACATACTAAATATAAAAAAAAACTTCGTATTTCTAGTGTTATTTGAACATTAGTCAATGAAATAAAACCCAAACTGTTGGTTGGTTGTATAGGGGTTAACGTCTTATCAACAGCTACGGTCATTTAAGGACGTGCCTCCATGTGTGTCGTGCATGCGTGCATGTGTGTATGTGTGTCGGATCTGATGCCGACTTGTTTACCAGCTTCCCTTGCTGGTTTTTCCAATGTTTCAAGAATGGTGAAATGTGAAGTTGATATGAAAAAAATACTCTCTAAGACTTGAAAACACTATTTACTTCCTTTTCAATATATTTTTAGAATTATGCAAACTTACGAAGCCATCGAATATGGAAATACCCTCGACGCATTGACGGATATTACCGGTGCTATATGTGAATTCTATACCCCGGATACAAATCCCCCGGAACATTTTTTTCATATTATCTACAAATCCTGGGAGAACCGGTCGTATATGGTTTGTTGGAGGAACAACAAACGACTGACTCCCGCTGGGTTTAACCACTTCCGGTATGATGGTGAAGAGGTAAGATTTATTTAAATTTCTGAGATCTGTGAAAGTATGTCTAAAAATAGAACTTCATATTTGTAAAATTTGCTATATGTTTGATTATTTTTAATATTCAAATATTTTTATAATTTAGACTTGAAATGTAACCAAGATTTCTTTTCTTAATTTAATAAAAGTAGTTTTCATCTGGTTCTTAAATTAAGAAAAAGGAAAATCCTTGATCTCCATACAAATAGAATCAAACATTTGTGTGCATTAATGCTTGAAACCCCTGTATTGGGGAATGAACAAATGACCAATCAGATTTCAAAATGTGAAACCATTCCTTCCAGAATAAAATGTTGATTTAAAATATTTTAAAAACTTATTAATAGCCAGAGGAAGAAATCGAATCAGGAGACGAGGAGAGATTCCTTCATATCATCACTGCCGTCACTAAGGTGAGTACACGTAAAAATGACGTCACGAAGGTAAGTACACATAAAATGGACGTGTTACCTTTCTTTGCTCCCTTCCCCGGCCAAACAATTCGGGGGGGGGGGGGGGGGGCATATTCCGTCTTTTCGTATTGCAGAGTTATCTGCTCGTGTGAGCAGGTATTGATTGTTACGTCATTTTTTGTGAGAGTCACGTCATCATTTTTTGAGAATGACGTAATTTTCTCACACAAACCAATGACGTAACAATCAATACCTGCTCACAAGAGAAATTAACTCTGCAATACGCAAAGACGGAATTGTGTTGCCTTTGTTCGTCCCGTCCCGAGTCACAATTTAGCAACTTCATTTTTTTTACGGATTTTCATATAACTTTATACAAAGGTCAAGCATGAGAATACCTCGGTTCCAATGTCAAGGCCAATGTCACTTGCTGTATAACAGAAAATCATCTATTGATGTATTGTTCTCACTCTAATTATTTCATTCTTTACAAACTTTCATCAAAGTTTATACAGATTTCAAGTATAAGAATACCTCTGATGTGTGCATGTTTCAGGATTCCAAGGTCAAGGTCAATGTCACTTTTGCTATTAATAGAAAATCATCAACCAAAGGGTCATAAGTCTACCAACTTTATTACCTGATGAATTTGAATCAAAATGTACACAAAGGTCAGGTATGATAATACCTGGGACAACTTTGTGTTTCAGTTCGAAGGTCAAGGTCAAGGTCACTGTTGCTATATATACAGTGTAGAAAGTAAACAAACGACTCAGCATCCTCACTCTAGCTACTTCATTCATTAACAGATCATCAAAGTTTATACAGATTTAAGGTAATAGAATACCTCGGATGAGTTCATGTTTCAAAGGTCAATGCATGTCGCTATTTATAAAATGATGTTTCTCTCTATTTATCAACTTGAAGTATAATACCTTGAATGCGCACATATGTCAGGCTGTCGGGATCAAAGTCGTTGTAATTATTAATAGAACATTATCAAAGACTGAAACTAATTTCACACGGCGGCGGGGGCTTACATGTCTTACATTTTCTGGGCTCATTCCCCGAACACCAACTCAGGAGAAATGGCAGGAAGTCGTTTTTATAGGAAAGTTGAAGTTTAGTTATAGCCCGTTTCAACTAAGAATGTCAACTCATTTTGTAGATATGCTACTAAAGTCAATAATAAAATGGATAAAACGTCTGTATTCATACATATAACTGTAATACACATTTAACACAGCACTAAGTAATAGAAAATAATCATTAAATATTAATATTTACATTATATAAAAAATAAATATAACATTACATTTTATGAAAAATAAATTTCCTTAATTTAAGTCACATTGATACATATACCAGTAATACACATTTAATACAGCACTAAAAGTTAATTATTAAATATAAATATTTCCGTACCAAGCTTCCAGATTGTTGGTAGTCCGAGGTCCGAGAGTTGGTCGAGTTCCTCGTCGAAGATGAAGGTATCGGTCTGATAGATTCTACGCAGCGGTTGGTGGTCTGGTTCATTATCTGTTTTGCAACAAAACTGGCTGGGTATGCGGAGTGGTTGTGTTGATGTCTTCCGAAGTTTGCTGGTTGTGGTTTACTGTCGAGAGGGAAGCTGAACAACCTGAGGTTGAACATTTCCAGAATGTTATGTTGCCGTTTCTACGTATTTGTCTGTATATGAATCGGCCATGGGAAAGGTTCTGTCGGCCTCTTCTGCTGGTGATGAACTTAACGTTGATCTGAGCGTTTGCCATCTTGTAGTTGATGTATCAAAGCACACAATTACAGATAATAATATCAAACTGAAGTCACACAAGTTAAACACAGTTCACACAAATCTGAAAATAAGTACAAGTTTTATATGACAATACTTAAAAGAGAATTCACACAAATTTCACTGAGTAAAGAAGTTGATGTTTCCAAGTACAGAGCGAAATATGATAATTCTCCAAAGTGTGCTGCTGTTTTAAACATTATCCATTAAACAGCTTGGGATCGGAACTCTAAACATTAATTATTATTTTGCAATTATTAGCAGTTATTGATTATCTGATTAGTTATCGGATGTTGATTTACCTGTGCAATTTACCTGTACACCATTTCTGCAATAGACTAACTCACTATCATCACAACTGACCACCTACGTAAACATGTGACTTTAAGCAGAGTTGGTGTTCAGGTAATGTATCGTGCTAATTGTCTCTGTGTTATATAATGTGATTTGGAATTGTTTCACTTTTGTGGTTTGAGAAAGGGAAGATTAACTCGAAAACAAATTCCTTAGTCCGCACTGTTGCTCATACGTCTTTGCTTAAATGCGAGTATAACTTGAAATCCATCTTAACATATTTAATGTATTCGGAACTCTCCAAGGTAAGAGGGAAATAAAACTATCGCGTGAAGTATTTCTCATTGTTTGCAGTTTCCTTCAATGGACGCAAGGATGGTGGAAGTTATAAGACTTAAGTGTCCATTCAACGCGGAGCCGCGATGGAAAGGGAAATACTCTGACAGGTCGGTTATTGTCTGTTTTCGCCCATTTATCACATACAAAGTTCTGTATCGCACATGTGCAATGCGGAAAGTTGTATTTACCTACTAGCCGGAACTCCTTTTTATGGTAATCCCCCCGTCATGGAGAAATGAAAAGTTCCCGGTATTTGCAAAAAATATCAAAGTTTATAAAATCTTTGTATTAATCTCTACCAAATACGGAAGGTATGTGATAACAGCAAGACCACACACTTGTGTTTTTCTAACGAATCAGAAAGCACGAGTTTATTGCGCGGACGTATATATTCACGAGTGCGCGGTGTGGTCTTGCTTTTATCACATACCTTCCGTATTTGTTAGAGATCGATACAAAGAAAAAAGTTAGAAAAACACAAGTGTGTGGTCTTGCATATGTATCACAGGGACCTGATAATTTGTTGCAGCTATATTTGGACCTAAACTAGAGGGTTCAGGGTAACTTGACACGATTTAGGAGTTTAGATCAACTTTCGGTGAAAATGCCACTCCAATGATTATGTATGCGAGTCTGAACCTTTAAAAGTGAAAAAACAAAATTACTCTGAACACCTAAGTTTAGGTCCAAATACAGTTGTAAGAAATTCTCAGGTCCCTGTGCAATGTAGGTGTAAAACATAGAATTCTTTATCTCCTTATTCCTTTTAATTACTAATTTGAAAAGTGGCATCACGTTGCTTTTTCATCGTATACGTGGTCAACATACACAAATATACAAGTACGTGGACAAACATAGACAAACATACAAGTACGTGGACACACATAGACAAATATACAAGTACGTGGACAAATATAGACAAATATACAAATAAGTGGACAAACATAGACACATACACAAGTACGTGGACAAATATAGACAAATATACAAATAAGTGGACAAACATAGACACATATACAAGTACGTGGACAAACATGGACAAATATACAAGTACGTGGACAAACATAGATAAATATACAAGTAAGTGGACAAACATAGACAAATATACAAGTAAGTGGACAAACATGGATAAATATACAAGTACGAGGACAAATATAGACAAATATACAAGTACGTTGACAAACATAGACAAATATACAAGTAAGTGGACAAACATAGACAAATATACAAGAACGTGGACAAACATAGACACATATACAAGTACGTGGACAAACATAGACACATATACAAGTACGTGGACAAACATGGACAAATATACACGTACGTGGACAAACATAGACGAATATACAAGTACCTGGACAAACATAGACAAATATACAAGAACGTGGACAAACATAGACAAATATACAAGGACGTGGACAAACATGGATAAATATACAAGTACGAGGACAAATATAGACAAATATACAAGTACGTTGACAAACATAGACAAATATACAAGTAAGTGGACAAACATAGACAAATATACAAGTAAGTGGACAAACATAGACAAATATACAAGGACGTGGACAAACATGGATAAATATACAAGTACGAGGACAAATATAGACAAATATACAAGTACGTTGACAAACATAGACAAATATACAAATAAGTGGACAAACATAGACAAATATACAAGTAAGTGGACAAACATGGATAAATATACAAGTACGTGGACAAAGATAGACAAATATACAAGTACGTGGACAAACATAGACACATATACAAGTACGTGGACAAACATAGACAAATAAACAAGTACGTGGACAAACATAGACGAATATACAAGTACCTGGACAAACATAGACAAATATACAAGAACGTGGACAAACATAGACACATATACAAGTACGTGGACAAACATGGATAAATGTACAAGTACGTGGACAAATATAGACAAATATACAAATAAGTGGACAAACATAGACACATATACAAGTACGTGGACAAATATGGACAAATATACACGTACGTGGACAAACATAGACAAATATACAAGTACGTGGACAAACATAGACAAATATACAAGTACGTGGACAAACATAGACAAATATACAAGTACGTGGACAAATAAGGAGAAACGGCCTTGTACGGTCGTAAGGTTTATAATGTCGTGGAAACTTTGTCTCAGATAGATAAATTTGATTCCTTTTTGTAATATAAATATAAGTAAATGTCAGCATATTTGGCTTTAGAAATGAATAACATATTATGCGAGATGATTTCCAAAAATATCCTAACAGGCGATTTTTTTGAAATCGAAACTTTGACGCAATAGTTTTATTCCGTTAGGACGTCAGTACTGAGGTTCAAATCTGTTTGACCTTGGCGGCACAAAAATGAATGTAACTTTTAAAGTGCCTCGCAAAAGGGAAGTCATCAATATTTGACATTGATTTCTTATCGGTGTAAGATCAAAACAAGTACACTGACCCATTCCTACAGTGAACAATCATTGAAAACTGTGGTATGGGGAGGTAAGCGTGGACAGTCGGTAGAAAATTAGGTAAAGGATTTACACGTTACTGACATTAAGAAAATATCGACCATCATTACTGAAAAACAGAATGTATAAATCACCATTACATTACCAATACCATTTATTTCTCTTTCTCTTGAATCCATAGGGATCAACTTTCATGGAAATCTTTGAATTCCGGATTTTTGGAACGGTACCGACCCCTTTTATGTAAAGACTCGGATGAATATTGGCTTTCAATGGAAGACTTCCGGTGTAATTTTGGTGGATTAGTTATCTGCAGCGGGAAAGAACCCTTTCGATTGGAGGGATTCAACCTTGATAGAGTTTACTCGTGCACAAAGGAAGCGGGTATGGTTGTCAATAACAACACGAGCAACGAGTCGGACAGCAGACATTCCGTGTCAAACGTGGTGAACAACGCTCATATTGAGAAATATACGGCGGAGCTGTATACCAATAAAATATCCCCTCGTATACAGGAAGCAAACAACGAGATCACTGTGAAGGAAAATAAACAAACTATCAAAATGGATACTACCAAGAAAGATCAGTTCACACATAATAAAGTAGGCATCATTTCGCCTCGCGTCGATACGATGGACGAAGAAAGTATAATGACAATTCTTTTGAAACAACGAAGACGAGGCTCAGAAAACCCAAATAGTGCCAGGTCACATGATCCAATGGGATACGCACGCAAGCGCAGTGCTTCACACGCGAACACACGCTTAGACAATCTAAGATATGACCGACTGCAGCCATTAAATAACAGTATTTCTACTAATTCAGTTTCGTCCGAACTGGAGAGCACCTTTTCTACTTCCGATATTTCAGTTAACATTCCAGATCACATATCTCGTGAGAACTCTTTAACTTCAGGTTGTCGAAACTTGTCTTTTCCCCTTTTGCATCCCCGGACCTATTCGACTGGATCTCTTTCCCATTTAACTCAGAGCAACTTCCTGGCAATGAAGAAAGACAGTTTCCGGTCGCATGGTGATTGGAAAGGAATTCTGGAGCACTATGACAAATGGACGAGTAAGTGTAAAACATCTTTGTATCCATCCTTAATACGCCCATGCTCAATATCCATGGGTTACGCTCACATTCGCTTTCTTCACGCCACCCCTGGAACATGTCATAGTAAAATCGAAGGTTCAGTGTGCACCGCCTTGTGGACGAGACGAGAAAACTAGTTTGATCATTTGATGTACATCAAAAGAATAACGCGGTCGCGTAGCGGTAAAACTTATTGGCTTTGAAGTCGGGCGTCGCTCCTCCTTAATCTTCAAAGGACAAGTATCAGCCTAGCGATTGGTCAGGAACTTTTACCTGAGACCAATCGAATAGCTAGCCGCGTGCCTTCAATTTTGGTATGACATATTCCAGGGGTGCAAAGAGCGAAAGTGAGCGTAATCCCTAGATATCGAGGATGCAATACTCCGTTGGTTGCTCTCTTTTTAGCTTTCTGCACCCCTGGAATATGTCAGCAAAATTGAAGGTACGCGGCTAGCTATGTGTTTGGTTTCAGGTAAAAACACCTGACCACTTGCTAGGCTAATACCTTTCCTTTGAATATTACAGAAGAGCGACATCCGAATCCAAAGCCAGTCAATTTTACCGTTAAGCGATTAAGAGATTCTAGACTTTGCCTCATCCACAAGGTGGCGCACATTGAGCCTTTGAGATATTCCAGGGGTGCATAGAGCGTTAGTGGGCGTAACCTCTGGATATCGAGGATGCATTGTATCACCTGCACGTGAAAACATTGACATGTTGTGTTTGTGACGTCATATATTGTGGCATACGTGAATTGTTAAATTTGCTGCAAAAAAAAACATCTTAGACGCAATAAGATTGTTTTCTTCAAAAAATTATAATATCACGATTTCGAAACCGATTTAGATTTTTTCGAGTTTTGATCAAAAGAGGAATTTCTAGCTTAGGCTATCTCCCATCGGAGGATATTTTGTATGCTAAATTTCAAGTATTTTCTTTTTATTTACAATTCAAAGTTTTAAATATATGAAAGTATGAATTGTCAGTTTAATAGCAATGACAAATAACAGTTTTAACAATTTTGCCTCAAAATTACAGCATCTCCGTTAAATATTTAAAACATTTGAGTTGATTATATATGTTTGCAACAGTATGTAGCAGAACACACTCTTGTTAATAATGATTATGTTGTATAAAATATTTTTCTTGAAGTCGATATTTTCAGAAAACAAACTTACCGTTCGTTTTAACTTCATGTTTCTGTTAAATCGAAATTTCTTTTAATGAAGGAAAATGTGAAACTAAATATTACACATGTTTTTTGCATTTTTTATATATGTTAACTCAAAATTTGGTCAAAATTAGTTATTTCATATGGGCCTAATGGATACCCTTGGTTTACGCTTTATTGAATAAGAACATATTCCAAATTATTTAAGGAATATTTATAGATTATCGCACTGTATTTTCAAGAATTGCCGTGAGAACAATTTTCTCATCGCTCGCACGTAGATAAAATCTTAGGTAAATGAGAAATAACGAAGTAGAAAGTAGAATGCCTTGTGATTTGCATCTTTTCCCGCTATATATCAAAAAGAGTGGAGTAATCATTTTGATATATAGCGGGGACCTATTTTTAAAACGGGGGTTACAAAAAATATATTATGATGTAAAATATATATATTTCAGTGTAATTAATTTCTGGCATGCTGCAACTATTACCAAATTTTAAAAATGCAATCACCTGTATTGTATAACGTTAATCTTTCAACTACCAGATAAATATTTGTTGCTTTAGAGCTCTTTTTTGTCATTAATCATCCAAGTCGACAAAAATTACACTAAAGGAATAGTTATCAATAATAATATATGTGGATCATACAATTATTTTCACAAAAAAGCCAACAGTGTCTTTCTATTAGGATCATGCATAATACTTAATGTGAACTTTTTTTTTTACCCTACATATAATCTTATTTTCTTTTCTGGTGATGACGTTGTTTTTTGTGTCTTATTTTCTGTTCATAATCACCATCATGATCTCATCGAAAAATGTGTTTGGTTTGTGTGTTATGAAGGTCGGTACATTTATTTTTGGTATGCGTTATTGTTTTGTTATCACTACCTCATCTCTGACTTTGAGGACATGACATTACTTTAATTTGACCCAGATTTACCTGGCGGGTTTGTTTGTTTGTTTGTGTTTTACGTCCTATTAACAGTTATGGTCATTTAAGGGCGTGTCAGGTTTCGGTGGTGGAGGAAAGCCGGAGTTCCCGGAGAAAAACCACCGACCTACGGCCAGTATACCTGGCTGGTAAAGTCGTTGTCACTAGCTCAGATCTCGATTTGAGAAAGTGGCATTATTTTGATTTGACCTAGATTTACCTGGCGGGTACAGTCGTTGTCCCTAACTCAGATGTTGCTTTGTAGACGTAGCATTATTCGGATTTGACATAGATTTACATGGTGGGGCTCTCTATGAAGCAGAAGGCTCCTACCCTTCCGAAATACCTTATCCTGTTATCTTTGAACTAGTTGAAGGATCTACGTGTAAATCTTTTATTTGTTCATATTTTATCGTAGCTAAATCGATGTTGAGTCGAATTACGATTTTGTTGACGCTTCGGTGTTCTGGGTTTTTTTTAACGATGAGATATATCAATGACTTTATCGTTCTGTAAATGTTTCAGAGCAAATGACGACAGGTTCGAACGACATGAAGACTAATTCTAACAATCCTAGAATATGCTTTGCCATTAATAACGGCCAAACCTCTGACGATACTATTTCGCCGCCACCTTTTCGTGGGAAATCGCACGTGCTGATCTCGTTATTACAGGATTGTCGTCACGGACCGTCGACTGCCAACAGCCTACTTGTGCCAATAGGGTTTGGTGTTTATAAGGTGAAGAATTATGTCACATATATATGATATTTAATGGTTTAAGTTGAATACCATATATGCTACTATTCATACTCGACTACATTACATTTTAAAAAGTACAATGGCGCAAACATTATTGCATTAACGAAGTGGAGGATTTAGAAGTGCAATCTATTGCGCTTTATTCAAAATTAAAAGACGGTTTACAACAACGCCACGCACCATTTCTAATGGGTAACTCATTTTTGGTACGTTTTGCTTACAGAAATGTTATTAATTATTGTTTGTTTGTGTGTAAATGTTTGATAAATCATCTGAATTGTCTCCCTTTTGCAGACAAAGAGTTCTGACAAAGACGAAAAACGTCCTCTGTCTAAGCTTCAGACAATAGGTCAGTTTGAATCCGCCCGTGACCAACGGGAGGTAAGCGGACGCTTGGATTTGGAAGAAGGAAACTACGTCATAGTTCCGTATTGCAAATCACGTGGTCATGAGGGAAGTTTCCTGTTGCGCATGCTCGGTGATAAAAGAACTGTGGTCGGTAAAGTTGGATGGTGAGTTGAAGTAAATATACACATTTTCACCAGAGAATCAATCTACTGTACGTTTAATTTCTGAGTTACTTCTGATATTGCTTGAACTCATTCTCAACAAAATAACATGTACCGCGTACATTATTAATTGCTTAAATATCTCAAATGTAAAAGAATATCAAAAAGTTCCTTCAAGGACCATGTAATATCCTTGATATCCTTCTCAGATTGAAATTTGGTTGCTCACAACTCATCACGTTCCAAAAGTACATAGTTTATTGCATTCTGAGTCTCTCGCTAGTTATCATATATACACATACAATGACGGGAAGTCCCGAAAATGTTATACTAATCTCCTAGGTGGACCGACAGAAATACGTGGACAGTCCAATACGCTACAGCCCATAACAAAATAAATAGAAAAATATCACTTTACGTCAAAGCTTTCGGGCTTAGCCCTTCATCTGGGGTTTTCATCATTATGTCACATCCATGTTTTAATACAGGAAGTCACACACACACTTCCTGTTTTCAAATATGGATTTGGCGTAAGGCTGAGGACCTTTTAATCCCTGTTAAAGGGCTAAGCCCGAATGCTTGGACATATAGTGGCTATTGCTATTCATCTCAATTATAATATTTTTCTGGACACATAACATGAAATGTAGTCTCGTGAAGTTTGACTAAGGTATTTCTCAAGCATACTTCTTGTAACTAGTTATTTTTCCTGTAGAAAAATACACACTCTTTACTTTATTATTTGTATCAAAGATGTCATATGATAAATAAATGAATAAATAAACGAATAGATAAATGAATAGATAAATGAAAATAGAAATTCTGAGAATTTTTAGAAATTGAAATAATTGTTTGATAAATTCATTGTTCTTTTTTTATTACAGCATTGTATCTTGATGGTGAACAGTTCATCTCCGTCTATCGTCGACGTGTCCTCGTCGCTGTGGGAAACACGATTCGGCCTAGCACCGCGTGTTTTACTAACAATATTAACCCTTTAACAAAAGTGAATGCTCTGTATGCCCAACCTTGTGGATGATACACTTAGACTACTTTTATCCTTTGATGTACATCAAAGAAATCGTGCGGCATCGTAACGGTAAAATTGACTAATTGTGAAGTCGGGTGTCGCCCTTCTGCATTAAAGGACAGGAACAGCCTAGCGATTGATCATTTTTTCTTATACCTGAAACAAATCAAACCGCTAACTTCGTGCCTTCAGTTTTGTCATGAGAGATCCCATGGGTATAGGGAAGATGTAACGATTAAATTGGACGAGAATCGGTGTTTGGGATTCGTATATTTTTTATTGCGAAAATGATATTTTAAATTAGCTTCTTAAACTGAAAGAACAATGGCCTTTTGGCTGGTGGTGCTTTTATAATATGTCCTTCTTTGATGTACACCGTGTCAATAAACGTCTTCTGTGAATATCATGAATGTTCCATTACATCTTTATTTGTACCCTACTGTATAATGATCTTAAGGATCCGTGTCCCACTGCAGGCAGAACACTAGAGAGCTCCACTGTACAATTCTGTGCATAGAGTAACCTCCCCTCATTTTGGTTTAGAATATAACTAGAGCAGCGGAAGGGCCAGGATACTTCCGTTGACTAGAAAGCCGAGTTAGTTTAAGCGCCAGTTCAATGATTGATTGCCCAGGGTTCGAATCCTGGTCTGGCCTCATTATTTTATATAGAATTTCGTCAAGACATGGGTTATTTTCAGAAAGGAGTAATCAAAGCTTAAGTTATGCCATGAAAAACACTCTTTCCTTGAAAGGGTGAGACTAGGTGATTAGAATACACATATTGCATGCACGTCGTTTACAATCCAGCTACGCGCCCGAGACTCTCGAAAATTATTTTAAAATATTGACAAAATGTGATTTATATTTTAATTTACCACCGAAATAAGAAATTGCACTTAAGCACAGAATCTGAGATTTTGTATAAGAACGGTTTCATGAAGATGGGGACAATTTAATGTTTCATGAGTAAGGTAACTGAAAGTTTCCATTTACTGTAAATGTGTACTAGAATTTCGGGATTTTTATAGATCGGGTTCATTGGGGTTTTGAAGAGTGCGATTAATTGAGGGTGCGTGTGGGACTGATTAATGTTTGTCGACACCTTACGTTCAGGATTCGATTTATTAAATATTTCAACTTCATTTTCGTCATTCTTCGTTTGACATCAAAATTTAGTTCCTGCGTACTTTGCCCTTTTTCCTCGCCATTATGTATTACAGTGTGCCTTAATTGTTAAATTGTTTATTTTGTAACATTACATAAATACCCACTCGTCACATCTCGGCAGATTCCGTACCTACATCATGAAAGGTACCGGAATCGGCCGAGGTTTGCCGAATGCATAAATATCCAGTAAAGCGCCTTTTTCGCTTCATAACGGGATATAATATGTTCGTTACTATCCTGTCCGATTTTAAAAGCGTATGGTCGGACTGAAATGTGGCGTCGATTTGACGTCTGCTTGGAATATTTCAATCGGGCGATTCCATTCTGTTATCAGGTACGCACACCTTCTTATTGATGTACAGGCGTGTCACGTACAGTACACACGTTCTGGGCTTGGTTATCATTAATCCGGTCAGTAAAACGGTTTATTAAATTCAACATAAAATCCATAATATTTCCATAACGCTTACTCTGAAATTTAAACGATTTCTCTATTGATAAAATCAGCAGTGCGCGTACTATTACGAAATTAAGATTGTTTTTTTAAGAATTTAGAAAAACTTGCTATTTAGGTTGTTTGATCAAGTATTAATTTTGAGATTAAAGAGACTTATTCTTGGGTTAAACGTTTCATTTGTTCAGTGTGAACTAACAGAAATATTTCTTGCAACATATATGCCATGTAGATATATATATTTATGAATAATAGCATGTATTATTTATGAAATTGAATGCTCTTGTTGTCTAATTATTTGTCAATAAATGAGCAATTGAATTTTCAAGACATTTTTGTGTTTTGTCATGCAGTTTTGAAATGAATTGAATTAATTTGGTACACACCAGAAACCATAGGAATTATTGTTGTGAAGGTGAAATAGCCTGATTGTTTTGTACTATTTTAAAAACGGATAGACGAGAGATTTTACTCATATATCCGCCGATACCACACACTCAAGCATCAGAACCATTCAAGAAAGGCATACCGATCAATCACTTAATGAAAATTCCATGGAATTTGACGAATTCGACGGCTTCATTCTAAGAGATGAAATTGCATTTCCTGTAAAAGTCGAAGAAAACTATAAATGAAAAGATTTTTAACAAAAAAGAGTGAAAGATGTCGTCTTCTTCAGTGAAAATCAGGAAATTTAACTGTGAAAAAATAAACATGTCTTTCCCAGGGAAACTCGACATGGTATATGACGTCATAGCGCGTGAAGGCTGTCGATAGCCTATACGCGCTATGACGTCATGACGCACTTAATACATGACTGACATTTTCCAAGTCCATTAAATGACGTCACCGTTGGAAACAGTTTTGTTTTGTTGACTCTAAATATTGTTGTACTTATTATAACAGATATCAATTAATATACATTACAATTATTTGATAGTTAATAAAAAATATTGTTAGACAGTGCATTGAACGGATTTCTGATTTTGTGTTCAAAGATAGCAGCAAGCAGCAAGATGAAGAAAATTGAATAGAATAAGGGAGGTAATTAAAGAGCAACACCAATTAAATATCGATATATAAAACAAATAAAAAAGACATGAAACTCATTTCAAAAGTTGAAGATCTTACTGATATTCTGACACGCAGTCCTCCTGAAATCAGCCTCTTAATTTGTACCGTTACGTGACCGCGAGATTCTTTTGGTGTACATCAAAGGATCGAACTAGTCTTCTTGTCTCATCAACACGGTGGCGCACACTGAGCCTTCAATTTTACTCCGTATGACATAGTACAGGGGTGTAGAGAGCGAAAGTGAGCGTAACCCCTGGATATCGAGGATGACGTAACCCCTGGATATCGGGGATGTCGAAGATGGTGCATGTTGTGAGAGCATAATGATCTACTTGGGAAATTGAAAAGACATTTAAGTTATTTTGTGATCCGAGTTTTAAATGCATTTATACAAAATATATTTTTTGATTCAAATCCTGTTTTATATCCAAACTCCCACCACCTCTTTTCTGTGAAAGTCGACAACAAAATCGAAAACACGTTCGTCGTACGTGATTCAATCATGATCAGTGATAAGGCTCAATGTCACAGGCACCAGGGAATGATGATATTGTATAAAATATATAGTTTATGGAGGCTTAATATGTACCACCAGAAAGCACTGAATACTAAAGACTAAACATAATACAATTATATATTGGAATCTACGGACGAGAAACAGTCAGAAGGCCTCGCGTGCATGTCTTTTGTGAAAATAACTTCAGTTTGATTATATTTTGTGATGTGAATTTTAAATGTGTTTAGACGTGTGCTGTTAAAAATCGTTTCATTATTGTTCACCTAATGTATTCAGTTTTATTTTAGATCTGTCATAGAATTTAAATATATCTGTAGCAAACTCAGTTTTTTTAAGTGACTCGACTTTTGTATACCAAATGAAAAGGGATTACGCCCCTTTACCTTTGAAATAATGATACTAATAATATACAGCATTTGATATAGCACTCTATCTAGTTAACATAAGCTGATCTAAAGCGCTTTACAGTACATAGATAAACAATTTATACAGTTATCATATACATTAGTCAACACAATTTTGAGGAATTCGCAGGAGCTGCCTTAACAGGCGCTAACAACTAGTCCAATGCCACCTGGTTAATATATCCCTATATGTGTGTATGCCTGCGTGTGTGCTGGAGATGTAGTGTGTTCTGTTTGTAGTGGGACCGTGCTTCCAACGGCATCATTTATAGTGCCACCGCACTTGAATGCTACAGCACAGATACCCAAACATCCACCCAGACCAATGTATACTCCACCTTGGTTGTTGGAGTTATGTGGGCAGGAAAAAAAACACTTTCTCTGAAGTTCATGCGTACGACGACTTCTGGGTATCGAACCCCGGCCGCCTGCGTGGAAGGCCGGAGTGTTAACCACTCCGCCCATAATAGGAAGGGGTTGTGACATACAAAAAAAAAGACTTGGGTTTACAAGTTTGATTGTATCATTTTTCAATGGGGCCCCTAACAGCGTACTTGAAAATGTCATGGCAGAATGTGAATTTTGCTGATTAAATTAAACGTCTGATTAAGAGATCTATCTCTTCATGATAATTACAGAAAATACATAAGTTATTTTACAATCTCCTAATTTTAACAAGATTGGTTATTTTGATGCACAGTAATCCTGATGCTGTTAAAATTACCATGATGATATATTTAAAGTTTCAGTCGAAAAAAATCAAGACCACAAATATATGATTCTCGTACAGACCACATGACGTTCCAGATAAATGTCCAGGTCTGGTGTCAGACAGGGCCAGAGGAAGCTCGGCCGGGCTACCCACATTTATTTCCTTTTTCATTTTACAACATTTCTGAAACCATTTCTATCAGCTTATATAAATCACTCTTGTTGACCCGGATGTTAGCGCAGATAGTCTAAATGCAGTTTTAAACACATTAGTCGCTAGCTAGTTTTGAATTGTCAATGTGGTGTATAGCGGGGTGCTACTTTCGTTTCGGGGCAGATCGAAGGACTGGGTGTCCTTAGAAATACTGAATGTAGCTGGATATTGGACGGGATCGGAATCTGGGGGTTATTATTAACTTATTCAGTAGGATTTAGTGAACTTTATGATTAAGTTATATGAAAAGTTAGGGTTAGCGGGGGTGGGGGGTGGGGGTGGGGGGTCGTCTCGGCAGGGTTGTGTTCGTGTCATGTAACTGTTAGGCCTAGGTGTTGTTCATGTTTACTTGTTGTACATATTTCCGTTTATAAACATTGTTGTAAATTTTTTATCATAGTTGAGTCGTTTCTCCATCAACAGAAACAAGTAGTACCCAAATCTAACCTGGGTTGACGGACGACACAAAGGTAGCGAGCCGGGTGTAGTTTGTCCACTACAAACTGGGCCCCGATTCGCTCCAGTTCCAGAATTGTAGAAATTAAATAAAAGCGTTGGAGTTTGTGGTTTATTACCAAATGAAACTGTTATTTAAATATTTTCAAAGCAGCCTGAAATCCTGTCAAAAATTAATGATAACAGTAATATAAAAAAAATACCTATAATATGCTTCTAGTTTTTAAGCATTTTATAGGTATTTATTTTTGTATTATTGTGTAAATTACTGAATTTAAAGCTCCTGTGCATATTTTATCTAAATCCATGACACATCAACCCGTAGAGATAAGGTTCTATCACAAATCTGTCTATCAGTCTCAAAGTCTGAGAGTCTGTTAACCTCATCAGCTTACCGATTGTAACACAGGGACCCGATAATTTGTTACAGTTTGTATACATATGTTTGAAACTACCCGATGTGTAGAGAGTACAGTTAGACGTAAATATTTCAACCCAATAGTTGTATGCTACTAAAACGTAAGTTTATTTTCTGGACACGCCAGTTAAGGTCTGCGAACATAGCTATAAGCCGTAACAAATTAGAGATCACAGTTTGTAATCGAACGCGCCTCTGTTATAGTGCTGAGGTCACTGACATTCACCGGTGCGTTTCAGCTTTAACATAACGTAACACAGAGATCAGATGGCCTGCCCGACGGTGTCGAGGAAACATGTACCGGAGGACATGACAGTAGGATTTATAGGAGCCGGCCGAATGGCCCAGGCCATGGTCAAGGGCTTTATATCCACAGGTGAGTACACATGTGCTGTCCGGAATTAAGTATGTGTTTAATGTTAGAACCAAAAGTCGGACTTTGTTTACGGATCGGTTACCCTTTAATTGGCCTCAATTCACAATACGATGATGCAATATAGTTTTACACAGCTGATTGAAACGTCCGTTTCTAGCTTTATTTCAGACAAATAAATAAAAACGATACATAAACTAAAAGTTTATATCATTTTTAGAATAATACTATTTTATTACCAATATAAAGAAAGCTGGTTAGCACAAACAAAACGGTACAAAATCGACGATTATTTCATGCAAATTAGCAGTGATGCAATAATTGTAAGTGGCTCGTGTACCGACTTTCAACAAAACTGACTGGACGTGATAATAGGTATATTCAGTAAATGTATACATACAATAAATAAACAAAACACCGAAGAATAAATCCCGCTAGTACTTTCGTCCATGCTGGGGCTCCTCGGGCGATAACCATAGACAAATATAAATGACTTGTAAAGTACTCCTTTGTTAGTTTGAAATGTGACACAAAAGAAGTGAAAGTATGACATAGGATTTGTTTATGTTTATCTTCGTTTGTAATATTACGGGGTGGACATGAGGCTAACTTACATATTATATTTGTGTGTCCCATTCCGGTTGATATTTGAAACTATTTTTTACAAAGCATTTTATTTCACTATCGTTGAACAATATAAATTACTAGATAAATGAATCTATAAAACTTGTTTTAAACATTCCGTTTTAAAGGTTTATCAATTATAAAACAGTGGATTATACAAAATAGACAAGGTCGAATGCAGTTTCTGAATTTCGGCCATAAACTTTTGAAGTAGAAAGGATTTCCAAGTGTAGGCATAAAAGAAAAGAGGAAACGCATATTATTTCAGTTGATCAATAGAATCAACTAACCCTTTCAACCCTACGTAACTTTAATAAAATCTACCATTCATTGATCTGGATAAGTCCATTATGATCTACAGTGGTGAAAAGGTTAAAGTCTGAAACAATTGAAGGGAACAAAAGATTTACTATTTACTCTGACTAGCACGGCTGGAACGATGATGCAATCGAAAAACGGTGTTGAAACACAGGTACCTGATAATTTGTTACAGTTTGTTTATGTTTGGGCATAAACTGACGTGTTTTGACAATAGCAGGTGTTTTACAAGTTTGGATGAACTTTCGGTAAAAATGTACCTCAAATGATGGTACAGTATAATATCGAAAGTTGATCTGAACGCCTTACGCCTGAAAACATCCGATTTTATCCAAACAGTAGCAAAACTGTAACAAATTATAAGGTCCCTGTATTGAAACTGTAATCGTCGTACGCTAACGGATAGAACAGGGTTCTGTTTTGATGTGTTAATATCTGCTGGTATCCGTTGTCAGCCTTTGACAAGAACGTATGTAGATTTATCACAACTATTATGAATGTTCATCTAGTGAAATTAAGAAACTGATAATGAGCTCAAACAAAAACACGGATATCGAGGTATACAATAACTTAGTGTATCCTTTCTTTCATTTTGAAGTAAATTTAATAGAAATTGATTAATTTTCGGGAATATATTTAAGAAGCTCAATGGCGAAGTTTAAATAAGCCACACTTGAGCATAAATATGATGATGCAATCGCTAATAGCATTCGTCGGCGTTGACTTACGTTATGCGTTTCTTTATTAGGTCTATAGGAACCAGTAAAAGCATTTTCCAAGTCCATAAGGCTGGTTTTATGTATTATACTTCCTAGATCGATGCATGTTTGTCACTTGAAAATGATAACTTTGTAGCAGAAGGTGAACGTCTAGATTTAGATTAATGCACTTAAATTAAAAGGTGAGCGATGATGCAATCAAATTAGCATTTTCCGCCGAATCAGCATTTTTACGGGATTTCACTGGACACTTGAGATTGTGAAAAACACAAGAATAAGACACATGCACTTACTCTTGATTTGGTTTGTTTGTGTTTTACGTCCTATTAACAGCTATGGTGAATTAAGGACGTGCCAGGTTTTGGTGGTGGAGGAAATCCGGAGTTCCCGGAGAAAAACCACCAAACTAGGCTATACGGCTAGTACCTGGCGACTGCCCCACGTAGGCCTCGAACCCGCGACCCAGTTAACAGCCTGAATTAATTTAGATTTAGGCCAAACAAAAAAACACATGTCTGTTTCCTGTTACATGTCTGAGTAAAAAATAGAGTAGGTAGATAGGTAATGAATAATATATTTTTTATTTTATATAGTTTCTTTTTAGGACAGAAATCTTGACTTAAACAGTGCTTCCTTGAAAATTTACAAAAGGGTTTAGGGTATGCACCAAACAATAAGGTAATTACGGTAATTGGAAACAAACAAGTTTTTTTTATTTGGCCTTAATCGAAAATAAAATGCTTGGAAATGTATTTTTTTTTTTATATAATTTGACACATTTGTAACGGTAGAATTTAGTGTCGTAGTTAATTAATAACTTCACTGTTCAGAGGAAAGTTGTATATCGCGTATTGATCGAATGATGAGAACATTTTTAGTGCCAGAGTTAATGATGTGTGTTTCAGTTTAATAGTGGAGAAACATTATTTCATACTTAGTCCCAAACATCATCGGTTTTTATTGATAATTACAATCTGATTGAAATTCGTACTACGTAGTTAACGAAGCCATGTGACGGATGATTTAATAAATTGTGATAATTAGTTCGAAACGTTATTTAAATTAAATCCTTTATCATATCGTCAGTGTTTTAAAAAAATTCGATTTTGTTCTCAGGGCACCAGCTTTATGTTAAATACCTGTTCTGGATGACCAGATATTATATAAAAGATCCCCGTATCTAAAACCTTTTTTTCTGTATGACTTTAGCCTTGACTTTGTGGGATTTTTATTAAAAAAAAACCTATGGTGAAATAACAAAATAAAATCAACAAGAGTGTTCTAAATGTAAAACAATCATCGGGGCTAGACCGGGATTCGAACCCTGACCATCAGATCGTCATACTGTCGCTTTAACCGACTGGGCATCATTGTCAACGGAAGTGTCAAAGGGAGGTTACTGCATATTGTAAGAACCACAATACAGTGTGACAGGGATCTTTAACTCCTGGCACGGCTGACTGACATTGTAGAATCGTTATGTTAAGTTGTTAACTCCTGTCACGGCTGACTGACATTGTAGTATCGTTATGTTAACTCCAGTCACGGCTCACTGACATTGTAGTATCGTTATGTTTGAAGTAACGTTATGTTAACTCCAGTCACGGCTCACTGACATTGTAGTATCGCTATGTTAACTCAAGTTACGGCTGACTGACATTGTAGTATCGTTATGTTTACCCCTGTCACGGCTCACTGACATTGTAGTATCGTTATGTTAACTCCTGTCACGGCTGACTGACATTGTAGTATCGTTATGTGACATTGTAGTATCGTTATGTTTACTCAAGTTACGGCTCACTGACATTGTAGTATCGTTATGTTTACCATTGTCACGGCTCACTGACATTGTAGTATCGATATGTTTACTCCTGTCACGGCTGACTGACATTGTAGTATCGTTATGTTAACTCATGTCACGGCTCACTGATATTGTAGTATCGTTATGTTTACTCCAGTCACGGCTCACTGACTTTGTAGTATCGTTATGTTAACTCATGTCACGGCTCACTGATATTGTAGTATCGTTATGTTAACTCCTGGCACGGCTCACTGACATTGTAGTATCTTTATGTTTACTCCAGTCACGGCTGATTGACATTGTAGTATCGTTATGTTAAATCCAGTCACGGCTCCCTGACATTGTAGGATCGTTATGTTAACTCCTGTCACGGCTTACTGACGTTGTAGTATCGTTATGGTAACTCAAGTCACGGCTGACTCACATTGTAGTATCGTTATGTTTACTCCAGTCACGGCTCACTGACATTGCAGTATCGTTATGTTTACTCCAGTCACTTCTCACTGACATTGTAGTATCGTTATATTTACTCCAGTCACGGCTGACTGGCATTGTAGTATCGTTATGTTAACTCCTTTCACGGCTCACTGACATTGTAGTATCTTTATGTTTACTCCAGTTACGGTTGACTGACATTGTATTATCGTTATGTTAACTCAAGTAACGTCTTACTGACATTGTAGTATCGTTATGTTTTCTCCAGTCACGGCTGACTGACATTGTGGTATCGTTATGTTAACTCAAGTAACGTCTTACTGACATTGTAGTATCGTTATGTTAGCTCCAGTCACGGCTAACTGACATTGTAGTATCGTTATGTTTACCATTGTCACGGCTCCCTGACATTGTAGTATCGTTATGTTATCTCAAGTAACGGCTGACTGACATTGTAGTTTCGTTATGTTAACTCCTGTCACGGCTTACTGACGTTGTAGTATCGTTATGGTAACTCAAGTCACGGCTGACTCACATTGTAGTATCGTTATGTTAACTCCTTTCACGGCTCACTGACATTGTAGTATCGATATGTTTACTCCTGTCACTGCTGACTGACATTGTAGTATCGTTACGTTAACTCAAGTAACGGCTGACTGAAATTGTAGTATCGTTATGTTAACTCGAGTCTCGGCTGACTGATATTTTATATACTATAGATATTGTTTTTCGAAAAATGAGTACATGTATTTGCAATACATATAAAAATAAACAAATAAGGGAAAAAAAGAAAAAGAAAAACAGCAGAGATCGATTTTGGCACATATACAGCCATCCCTACACTAACTTCGGAAGCCTATACGGGTCACTGGGAAAGAAAATTACGTAAAAGCGATATAGCTGTCTCGTAAAAAACCCACCAAAAAAGATAACGTGTAGTATCGTTATGTTTACTCCAGTCACGGCTCACGGACATTGTAGTATCGTTATGTTAACCCCAGTCACGGCTCACTGACATTGTAGGATCGTTATGTTAACTCCTGTCACGGCTTACTGACGTTGTAGTATCGTTATGGTAACTCAAGTCACGGCTGACTCACATTGTAGTATCGTTATGTTTACTCCAATCACGGCTGACTGACATTGTAGTATCTTTATGTTTACTCCAGTCACGGCTGATTGACATTGTAGTATCGTTATGTTAATTCCTGTCACGGCTTACTGACATTGTAGTTTCGTTATGTTAACTCCTGTCACGGCTTACTGACGTTGTAGTATCGTTATGGTAACTCAAGTCACGGCTGACTCACATTGTAGTATCGTTATGTTAACTCGAGTCACGGCTGACTGATATTTTATATAATATAGATATTGTTTTTCGAAAAATGAGTACATGTATTTGCAATACATATAAAAATAAACAAATAAGGGAAAAAAAGAAAAAGAAAAACAGCAGAGATCGATTTTGGCACATATACAGCCATCCCTACACTAACTTCGGAAGCCTATACGGGTCACTGGGAAAGAAAATTACGTAAAAGCGATATAGCTGTCTCGTAAAAAACCCACCAAAAAAGATAACGCGTAATAACGGAATAGATATTACTTTATACGAAATACATGAAGCAGTCCGTAAAAACGAAATCACCGATATAATGCGATAGTAATTTTTTTTTATACATTTTCTCAGTGACAAGTATAGGCAATCGTACTTTGCAAATGTTGCTATTCATGTATCAAGGGAAATAACCCAAAGCCAGAAAAACTGTTTTAGTTGTTGTTATTGTTGCTTAATCTTAGATATATATAACAGAAATTAGGAGAAGTGTCACTTCTTGATTTAAAGAGGAAAATGGTACAGTAATACAGGATGGACAATCGGGAACCGTCTGCACTTTCCGTAAATGAGAAATTCTATTTTCTCGTTTACGGAAAGTGCCGGCGGTTCCCGATTGACAGGATGGAGTGATGTAGAAGCGACTGCGTAAAGCTACGATTACCTGCGATGATTGTTAATGGGACGTAACCATGGGTTTCTGTGTAAGGTCTGGGCCGTTTTCGTTTAAACGGTCAAACCGGTCGGACCACTGTTGTTCGTTTATTAAATAAGGTCGGACCTGGTAATCTGATGCTGCTTTAAGGCGAGCCTTGACAAAGCCTTGCAAGACCTGCATAAACATTTGCAGGTCCGCTAGGATTTATACCCGAAACTGATACATTTATAAACGGTCAAACCGGTTGTTCCGCATAAACGAACAGGCCCCAAGTCTGCAACTGTAGTGGAATGAACGCTACATACCCTTTTACATGCCAGCGTACTGTTACTAGTCTTCGTAAAGTTACATCAGAATATATTTCTCTCGCTGATTGCACGGTGATGAAAGCTGCCATGGTATACCTCCTTGCGTTAGTAATAAAAAGCAACGGTTTTCGTGGGAGACTTAATATAACTATTTAATACCACAGGGACCTGGGATAGCTATATTTGGACCTAAACTAAGGTGTACAGAGCAATTTTGCATGCACTATGGGTTTAGATCGACTTTCGGTAAAAAGATTGCACCCCAATGATCACATGATCACGTGATTATTGGGGTGTCATTTTTACCGAAAGTCGATCTAAACCCTTAAAGCATGTAAAATTACTCTGAACACATTAGTTTAGGTCCATCCAATAGCTGTAACAAATCCTCAGGTCCATGTGTTTAATATGGTATGAAACTGATGAAATACAAAAACAAATGTCTGCATTCATAAATCCGTTTTCATGCTCAAACCCAGATTCTATGTTCGGGCCTATTTTCTTCTTCCTGTGGTAAATCATTAAAACAATCACATTTGGAGCATGGTTTGGAATAATTTCGGAAAGAAATTGTGACGAATTTTGTTTTCAGGCAGTTTAACACTTGACTGGACAAAAATGTTTGTTCGTGTCAGCTCGGAAAATGTTTTTTCAAAAATATCTTTCTGTTTATCTTCTGTCTTCCTTTTTTTCTCAGGCATCTTGAAGGCATCTAACATTGTCGCCAGTGACCCGGACCCAAGATGTCTAGAATTTATCCAGGTACGTTGGTTATTTTTAATTTGTTTTCCATCGACACCGGGAATGCTATTTTCCCGCCATTCACAGAAATATCTCCCGTTTTCCATGTTTATGAATCTCCGGTGTCCTTCGATTTGATGGCAACGAATCTCTCACAATCGGGAACCGTCGGCACATTCCGTAAACGAGAAGAAAAAAAACGTTTACGGAAAGTGCCGACGGTTCCCGATTGAAATATATCAATTACATGTGCAAACAAGTAATGATTAATTTTTCATTTTTATTTTAAGGATCCCCGTACCACTACTCGAAACTATAACTAAGTGATGGAACCTGGTTTTTTTTCATGCATGACTATAGCTTTGAGAAATCTTTTCTGAAAAGAAAACCACAATTTGTTGAACTTTTATGAGAAACAATACGTATGAAATAAACAAAAGATAAATCAACAACAGGGCTAGACCGGGATTCGAATCCTAAACTTCGGATCGTTATAATTTTTTCTCTAAACGGTTGAGCTAACCGGTCAACAAAATGTCCTGGCTAATCTCTCCCAAAGTTATATCCGAACGGAAGTTGAGGGGAGGCTAGTTGTATATAGGGAAAAAACAGAGTGCTAAGGGACAGGGAACCTTAGGTCTCGCTAAATTGTCTGCCGCTTTTTTTCCACAAATGATCGTGACCTTACCCTTGTACCTTTTTCTCACGTGTGACCTTGAACTTGTATTGTAGAGTATGGGCATCAAGGTTACGGACGATAATCTGAAGGTCGTTGCCGACAGTCAGCTGGTGGTATTGGCGGTCAAACCTCACATCATCACTCCCGTACTTAAACAGGTCTCGTCCTCCTTTTCTCGAGACAAACTCATGGTGTCCATAGCTGCTGGAATCACCCTGTCCACACTGGAAGAGGTGAGACATTCTGAAAATTAGGATTTCACAATACTCTAAGCATTATATACATTTTCGCGGTGTTCTTATTGTAACGCTCCTCGCGTTTTCAATCTTGTGCTAAAGTATGACTGCGCTAATTGAAGTTCATCTATATAGTTTTATATTGCATCTATCATTAGTGGGCTTTGTCTTATATACGCCAATCTGTTAAAATTCATTAATACGCTAAAATTTGAGTACGCTAAAATAATCATTTTTACAGTATATCGGAACACTAATTTATCGCAATAAAAAGGCATATCGTATCGTATCGCAATACAGAAATTAAATATATCGCCCTATCGTGTTTTAACTTTGCAATTATATACAGACTAACACTAGTGACGGTAATCAGTTAAAATTTCGATAATGGTAGGTGTAACGAAAATTTCAAATCTGTGTCCGTGTGATATACAATTCAGGTTGATTCCATTCTGACAAAAAAATAAGTTAAGCACCTTTTTCCTATGGCAATATATCGGGGTACATACATTTACAGAATCTCCTTCCGGCCTCACGTGTTGTCCGCGTGATGCCCAACACTCCCGCATTGGTCCAGGCTGGGGCGTCAGTGCTCGCCCCCGGGTCGGCCGTCCTGTCAGGGGATCCGGAACTTGTGTCGGAACTGCTGAGCTGTATTGGGATCTGTGAGTCGAGTACTGAGGGACTTCTAGACGCTGTGACGGGACTTAGTGGTAGTGGACCCGCCTACGTAAGCAATCTTGTATCAAATCTCCACATGGTCTACAGTAGGCGAACTAATTAACTATCTAATTAAAACCAAACCATGGTACATGTTTCTCTTCGAATTAAAGTATTGCTTGAGCGTAATAAATAAAAGACAACACAATAAATTAACAAAACCGAACCAATCATGTTTGGTGGGGGAAAAAACTTGAAATCTTTGATTTTGTATACTCAGAAGGAAAACAAATACAATTCGAAATTCTGTCTAGTAATCCTTGAAGCATCCTCGATACCCAGCGGTTACGCTCTTTGCACCCCTGGAATATGTCATAGCAATTGAAGGATCAGTGTGTTGATGAGACAACAAGACTAGTTCGATTCTTTGATGTATATCAAAAGAATCTCGCGGTCGCGTAACGGTAAAAAATGACTGACTTTGATGTCAAGTAACGCCCCTTTGTAACCTTCAAAGGACATGTATCAGCCTAGCGATTAGTCATGTTTCTTTTTACCTGAGACCAATCAAACAGCTGTCTTTATGCCTTCAATTTTGTTATGACATATTCCAGGGCTGTAGAGATCGTAAGTGAGCATTACCCATTGGTACGGAGGATATCCTTGAAGCAACGGTGCACGTATTGTTCCAGGGTGTTAAAATAAAAGGGCTGTATGTCTAGACTGACCGACAAAACCATGTCCCACACCTCATACTGAAAATATTTTATTGTTTCCCATTTGCAGGCGTTCGTTGCAATTGAGGCCCTGGCTGACGGTGGCGTCAAGATGGGACTTCCTAGGGACATGGCGCTGAAACTAGCAGCCCAAACACTTCTGGTAAGTGCCGTGTAGTTGTTTTCCTATGACTTTTGTCCAGGAATAACATCTATGTGACTATTTTTCAAGAATAAGCAAAACAGTATCCTCAAATAGGAGTGGTAGTCCAAAACAACTGACTTCCTTTTAAAAAAAAAAAATTGTTGGGGCGGGCCATGTTGGTGAATTTTTTAAATGGGATACCGGGTATTCTGTTATTTTGGACTAATGTGAAAGACAATATCATCACAGACAATTTACTTTGACAAATATTAAAGAGAAAATGTACCACAGACCAAATGTGGTCTCTAAAGAGATTTGTTTGCGTTGGACTGGAATCGCATCCAGGTGATGCCACTACTGATTCTCCAAATATGTGGGTTTTTCAGGGTGCTGCAAAAATGGTCCTAGAAACAGGCAAAAATCCTGGACAGTTGAAGGACGAGGTTTGCTCGCCAGGTGGCACCACAATCGCTGCAATGCACAAACTGGAAAAGGGTTGTTTTCGAGGGACACTCATGGACGCTGTTGAAGCCGCAACATTAAAAGCAAAGGAACTTGGGGCTAAAAAGTGAAAATTGTGAACTTGGAGTGATATGGATTATGCATTGTTCTCGGTTAAATCCATCTAATAATTCTTATTGTGGACCAAATCATGCAATGACGTCACCAAGTTAAAGATGAAATGATGTAGACAAATGTGTGTGTATAAGCAGCGCAATAGATTAGAAATCCATCACATATGTTGAATAAGCTGATTACTTCAAGTATTTACAGTTAATTATCCGACGGTGTGATAATACACCGACATAAATTCCTAAACCAGTTTTAAAATTAAGTCATCAGAATTATTCTGGAGTTTCTAGAAACAGGAGGTTGTAGCTCTGTGTTTGTCTGGCCAATGAGCAGTCATATTTTAATCACACCTCTGTCATCCTCGAAACTCAATGGCAATCGGGAACCTTCGGCACTTTCCGTAAACGAGAAAAATACTATACTAAAGTATTCTCGTTTACGGAAAGTGCCGATGGTTCCCGATTGACGCAAGGGGTCACGCTTACGCTCTCTGGGCGAAAGGTAACGCTACCCCTGGAGTATATCTAACCTCAGTGACTGGTTCCGACCACAAGGACTCGAGACATTGTTATAGTTGGTATGTTTGGACCATGACATACCCTGTTGTGAAGGTTGTAATATTGGACGTTTTAATGGTTAACATAAACAAAGTTTGACGAAGGGTTGATCTAAACCCCTAAAATATCTAATATTACTCTTTACACACCGGGATAGGTAAAACCATACCAACTGTAACAAATCCTCAGGTCCCTGTGGTTCCGATCCGATGGCTATATGGGCATTGATTGTAACCGGAAATAGATGTACAGGTGAATTAGTGTACTGTGATGTCCTCCTTGTATGAAAGTTGATGTAAGTATTTGTTATAAATGTTCGCTTAGCAACTCTCTTAACTAATCGTGTGGGTTTTTTTTAAATATTGTCCGCCTGTTATTTGTAAGTACTGCAAAAGTGGAAATTCTCGCGTGTGAAATGTTCGCTAAGCGACTATCTAAATTAATCGCGGTGTGGATTTTTATTTTTTAAATATTGGCCCAACTGTTATTTGTAAGTACTGCAAAAGTGGCAATTCTCGCGTGTTGTAATGTTCAATTAGTGCCTCAAAACTAATCGCGATGTGGACATTTTGCGTTTGCAATGTTTCTGTAAACTATATATCAATAATCTAATCAATTAACATTTTGCTTGTGAAACTTTTCGCACAAATTTACTCAACGCGAAAAACACGAGAATGTATACACCACGAAAAATTCCACATTTTCAGTATACAAAACAATATGGAATATTGTGCAATTTATGCTTGATTTTTGTGCTCATAAACAGTGTGTGCAAGGATCATTTGATGTGTTTTTCAGAAATATCGTTATTTCCTGCAAAAACTTTCTCGGGAATTCTGATACCACGAGATGAGACATAAGGGAGAGAGAGTATTTCCATACATAGAAGGCATTGCTCGTAGAAATTCTCTTTTAACTCATCCATCCCTGAAAGTTCATAATGAACTATTCCAACGTTTCATTTGGAAGAGTTCAAATGTGTCTCCATGGGTGGATGAGTTAATGTGAAGGTCTAAACCTGAGGGGTGATATTCTTAATTGTCTAACCCGTGTCTGTTAAGATATTAAAGAATCTCGCCCCACTGTTGTGGTTTTTCTTGTATACCAAACCGTATCGTTGTACTTGCGTAAGGTAAGACAGACAAATCTTTCCCCGGGGCGAAAGTGTGAATGCATTTGTCTAATGGAGGAAAAGGACTTCTCTTAGCCTTGAAAGTTGTATCTAAACTTTTCCAATAGTGAGTTATCATTGTCCCACCTAAGGGTTGAGCAGAAGTGAATCTCTATTTAACATCTATCAATGCATCATATCATTAAGACAACGATGCAATTGACGTTGTCACGTCAACAATGCAATGACCTCGAAACGTCAACATTTCATTATATACAAATTATAACGGGCAGACAGGGTGAGAGAAAGAATAATTAATCTTCATTGGGCGGGATGGAGAATAATTTGGGGAAAGACACCTATGCTAGGTATGAGAAATCATGAGCTGAAAACAGGGGAGTTCCGGCGAAAGTTGGGTGATATTCTTAATCGAAGACTTGCAAAGTGCTTGGCTGTCAAGAATCTTATCCTAAGGGTTGAGATTATTATTTTTTATTTATCATACTCTGAAAGTACAGAATGATTATTTCCCTATCACCCCTGAAAAAGAATGTAGTTTATATAATATGCCAAGCAATAGCATGACGTCGTTAGATTTTTTCTCTCTCGATATGACGTCATACGATTGTGTATCTAGTCTTCAACATATGTTTTGACAGAGAAATCATTCAAAAAACTGTTAAACAGATAACTTTCCCCCCCCCCAAAAAAGAATAACTTAATTATGAATATGTACACACTGTATGGTCAGTGTTCTTGCATCCTTTTAAAAACATGTTACGTTCATTATCCCTCTTTGGAAACATGTTTTGTTGTCATAATATGTGGTCAAATAAAAACACTGGATACACATGTACGATGTTTGCGTTTTACGTCCTATTTACAGCTATGGTCATTTAAAGAAAACCGGAATGTCCGGAGAAAAAACCCCACCAACCTGCAGTCAGAGCCTGTGGCGACTGCCCCACGTAGGCCTCGAACCCGCGACCCAGCGATGGAGGGCCAGTGGTAGCCCTGTCAGACGTCTTTACCACATTGTTTGTTGGTCGTAAGGTTGCATGACAAATCGTTTTGAATATTGTTAACCTTATTATCTGTTTGTTAAACAAACAAGCGTACCAGAACAGTTACAACCTATGACAGGACACCTGATGTGGTGTCCGATTCAAAGAACAAGACCAAAGATACGCGGACGGATGGACGGCTGTACTGAAATAAACAAAAGAGGTAGACTTCATGTTTGAAAGAAATATGATCGAGTTTAGGGGTAACAAAAATTGTAAAACCTGCAGACAAACTTCTATGTGACGAATAAGCGAAGAACGTCGCCAAAGTGAAAACCAGCATTTATGCTTCACATAGTTCTTCCCAACATCGACCAAAATAAATCTGCTGCGTCCATTGCAATATTTGGAATCTTTATCGTTCCTTCTACTTCTAACTACCTTTTATTTCCTAGTGCCTTGCTTGGTTGAGCGTGCGCCAAGGTGAGGAAAGCAACGGATTCTGTCCCCAGGCCGGGAAATACTAAAGGCCTTAAAAATGGTAGTTGTTATTCCCTTTTTAACGTTCAGCATTACGGGGAATGGCAACAACTTGTTCACCAGTTGTCAGTATAATGTGACCGGGGGGAATGCTGTGCTTGATGCTCGGTCGCGGGTTCGAGGCCTACGTGGGGCAGTCGCCAGGTGCTGGCCGTTGGTCGGTGGTTTTTCTCCGGGAACTCCGGCTTTCCTCCACCACAAAAACCTGACACCTATTTAATTGATCATAGCTGTTAATAGGACGTAAAACACAAACAAACTAAACCAAATCCGCGCTATCACAAGGCAGCAAATATACCAACATACCGCGTCCAGCAGGCATACACGCATACATTACACACACGAAGGCACGACAGAGATTAGCTGTAATAGGACTCTAAACCTAATAGAATCAAACCAAATTGATGTTCGGTTTTGTTTTTGTTTAGTTTTGTTTAACGTCTTATTAACAGTTAAGGTCATTTAAGGACGTGCCTCTATGTGTGTAGTGAATGCGTGCTTGCGTGTGTGAATGCAGGGGACAGGATATGTTGGTGTGTTTGCCTCCTTGTGATAGCGCGGATCTGATGCCGACTTTATAGTGCTATCTCACTGAAATATCATGCCGAAGAGAGGACCTATCGGGGTGTAGGAAATGGGAGTTCTGTTAGAGATCCCAGTGTTATATATACATGTACCGCCAAAAAATAACTATGCATTAACAAATTTCCGGCATGACAATTACTTGATCGATCATTTGTGGAGAGAAATCTTGCGAAAATTTTATGAAAGAATGATAAAGATGAATTATACAAAATTATAAATCAATCAGTGTTTAAAGTGGATCAATGTAACGGAGCAAAATCAGGTTTCCATCCCTAGGTTCTATAACACTGGTCCACAAACGAAAATCTATGTTCAATTACATTTTTTTTCTTGATGTCACTTGATCCCATTGTGATCAGCGCCCAAAGGTCAGATGATAGTCAAGGGGCCTTCGTAGCCGAGTGGTTAAGGCGCCTGACCGTCTCCAATCACTAGCCCTCAACTGGCATTGGTTCGCGGGCCCGAGGGCTACATGGGGCAGTCGCCAGTACAACCGCAGGTCGGTGGTTTTTCTCCGGTGTACTCCGGTTTTCTTCCACCACCAAAACCTGGCACGTCCATAAATGACCATTGCTGTTTATATGACGTTAAACACAAAAGCCAAAACGATAGTCAAAAGACTGTCACTCTAACCACCATAGCTTCTTAGTCAACGGAAGAACCCTGGCTCAGTCGCGCTATGTCCAAACGACATTAGTTGGAGATTACTGCATGTGCCAAAAACTAATGGGACTCTGCAGTGTTTTGCTTGCTTCGAACAAATGATCGTATGATTCTTTCAGTGATATTACTCGATGTCCATACTTTTCGGGGAAAACATAACAGAAATATTTGGGTAGGCTCCTTCATTTGAAGTCATTTAAAGAGACGGACGCCTCGTTGTGGCAAAGGCTCACATTAGTCCTTCGGACTAACCAGTTGAAACGGTAGAACTTAAAAGAAAACGACAGGCGCAGGTTATATAATTTGAACCCAGGCTGACCTCAGGAATACTCAGCATGTGTAGGCTGAGGGGTCCAGACGTGCCTGACCGAAACTAAAATGCTGACTATTGCTAGTTTGCGTTATGTCTTTATAAATCAAGGTCAATCCACATGTAGATTTTAAGATGTTATATAATTTAGTGAACGTGAGGAAGAAGGGCATACTATTCTAGATACTAGCATATGGTTTTTTAATCTTCGAAACTTTCCATTATTAGCTCTGCTAATTTAACCTTCACCGAAAATCAAAGTGGAATAACATGATTCCAAGCGGAATATTTCTGAGCCACCTGATTCGTTTCAACCGGGATACGCAAATTCGACCCAGTTGAGCTAACAAGAGGTCCAGAGGGCATGTATTGCTCACTAGCAATCACGGGGAAATGTTCACAATAAAAGTTATTTTGCAAATATTTCCACATATTGAGTGTCGTTGCCTTTAGAAAGTTCCAGACGAACGGAAGTGATTGATATCACTTAATCAGAACCCCGTTGATACCGGCTAAATATCATTACCCTGATCTTTCAGGTATTCAGAAGATTTTTTTTTTTTTTTTTTTTTTGGCATATGACACTTACCCAAATTTCCTCTGGTCCTGACACCAGACTTCAGACCTTTTGACTGATAGCTATCTGGCTTGGTGCCAGAGCGCGCTATTATATGTATATATAAACAAGAGGCCCAGAGGGCCTGTATCGCTCACCTGGATACTTAAGCAATCATGGCAAACTATTCTCCAAATAAGATCAAGGGAATATGCCAGACCCCAAGGCCAATCCTTGTAGCATAGCTATATTAGATTTTTCATGCCCAGCAATTTTATGTATGGTTATGGGGTGGGGATCTCAACTGTTTCCAAGCTTCGACTCAGAAACTAGGTCCCTAGAGTTGTGGCCAGACCCCAGGATCGATTCTAATATCGTGACTGCATTTGTCTCTTTTTGCCAAGCATTTGTATATATAGTTTTGGGGTGGGGATCTCAACCGTTTCAAAGTTATGACCCAGGGGCCAAGTCTGCAAGGGTGGGGCAGACCCTGGGATCAATTCTAATATCATGACTGCATTCGTCTCTTTATGCCCAACAATTGTATATATAGTTTTGGGGTGGGGATATTAACCATTTCAAAGTTATGACCCAGGGGTTAAGTCTCCAAGGGTGGGGCAGTCCCCAAGGCCAACCTGGAAGCATATGTGCAATCATCTCTTTATACTCAGCAATTGTATATATACGGTTATAGGGTGGGGCTCTCAACTGTTTCCAAGCTGTGACTAAGAAACTAGGTCCCTAGGGGTTCGGTCAGACCCCAGGGTCTATTCTGATATCATGATTGCATTCGTCTCTTTATGCCCAGCATTTGTATATATAGTTTTGGGGTGGGGATCTCAACCATTTTAAAGTTATGGCCCAGGGACTATGTCTCCAAGGGTTGGGCGAGACCCTAGGGACATCCTGGAAGCAAATGTGCATTCTTCTCTTTATACTCAGCAATTGTATATATGGTTATATAGTGGGGATCTCAACCATTTCCAAGTAATACATTTTATTGGCCCCACCCCTTAGCCCGGGGGGTCAGCCCCACCATTTGTACAATTTTGAATCCCTGCCTCCCATGAATACTTCTGACCAAATATGATCAATATCCAGTGCACAGCCCCACCATTTGTTTTTAACCCTTTAATCACCACCACCTAGGGATGCTTCCAGTCAAATATGGTTGATATCCACTTCTTAGTTCCAGAGAAGAAGTCGCTTAAAGCAGTATAGCCAAATACCCTTTTTGGCCCTGACCCTCAGCCCCCTGGGGGGTCAGCCACACCATTTGTACAATTTTAAATCCCTGCCTCCCAGGAATGCTTTTGATGAAATATGATTGATATCCAGTGCACAGTTCTACAGAAGTCGTTTGTAGAAATATAGCCAAATTGCCCCCTTTTGGCCCCGCCCCTCAGCCCCACCATTTGTACAATGTTGAATCCCCACCACCTAGGGATGCTTCCAGTCAAATTTAGTTTAATTCCAACCAGTGGTTAAGAAGAGGAAGTCGTTTAAAGAAATTGTTGACATACGGACGGACGACGGACGCCACGGTATGGCATAAGCTCACCTTGGTCCTTCCGACCAGGTGAGCTAAAAATGGAATTATCCGACACCGTTTGGTTTTGGGAAGTTGTGACAACATAAATCTACTATGACACGCATACATCGATAAATGGGTTATTTATTGATCCAAAACCGCCCTTATTATCACCAACAGCTGCTACATTCCGTCAGTAGAGTCCTCGGTTTTGAATCGTTCAAAATTTCCCACCTGAGCGACGCCATTTTATAGGTTATGTAAATGACACTCCTATTCCAAACGGTGTCGGAAAATTCCACGTTTTCATTAAGTAGTGCGCTCTGGCCCCTAATCAGATATATATGTTAAAATGTCTAAGCATTGTTTCAGGGCCAGAGGAAACATTTTGACACCTATGACGTTGAAAGTAGATCAAAGTCATTTATGTGATGAAACCTTGTACTTCTCTATCCCAACATGCTATTGGCGAACTATTATCACCCTGGCATTCATCATTAGGATAAATTGTTTAATTTTTTATTTATTTTTTAAAAATTTGACCTTAAAAGTAGGTCAATGTCATATACTGAGGGAAACTTTATACAACTCTATCCTAGCATACAACTGGTCAAATATCGCCACCCAGTGGTTGATTAAAAAGAAAGACCTTTAAAGAAGATAAAGGTCATTTATTTGGGGAAACTTTAAAGCACTCAATGGCAGGTACCTACTGTCCAACTATCATCACCCTGTGCCTTTTGGTTATACATATGTGATGCCTGTGACCTTGAAAGTCAATGTCATTTATTTGCCTTGGTTCCTAATAAGTTGTTAAAGTTAACCACATTTGACCCTTGTGACCTTCAACGTAGGTCAGGGTCATCCATTTGAGGAAACTCCATCCCAGTTACCTTCTAGCAAAATACCATCAACTTGGGCCTCCTTCATATTTAGAAATTGTTTAAAAGATTCTTTTAAATATTTGACTAATGTGGCCTTGAAAGTAGGTCAAGGTCACTTGTTGGAAAACAATTTATAGCACTCCATCTCATGTACCTACTGGCCAAATATCATTTTTCTACACCTCTTGGTTTATTAAGAAGTTGATTCAAGGTTTTGAACACATTTGACACTTGTGATCTTGAAGAAGGCCAAGGTCATTTATTTGAGGAAATGTTATAGCAGTAGTTGCATTACTCTGGGTGTTCTGGTTATTCATTTGAAGTTGTTTTAAAGGCTTTAAATATTTGACACCTGTGACCTTGAAAGGCCAAGGTTATTTAATCGAGTTAACTTAATAGCACTCTCTTCAACATACATAGTGGTCAAATATTATGACCCTAGGTCATCCAGAAAATGTTCAAAAGAAAAAAGTTGACGGACGCAACACCATACCATACTTCCATAGACTCGCACACTTCCTGCCAGGTGGGCCAAAACACGTTATTTAACTACTAGTGTAAAAGCATATTCCTCCAGACCAGTTGATCATGTTTCAACAAAAATTACTATGAATAATAATTAGGATCAATAAATCAAATAATAAACAAGAGGCCCAAGGGCCTTAGCGGTCACCTGAGTTATATCATAGGTACTGGTAGCTTTATTTTATTGTTTAGATGTGATGTGGAAATCAGCATGTAAACTAAGTGAAATACAATACTTGTCATGTCATCAAAGGATAAGAATTTTAAAATATTTGTAAATGTTCCCTTTGGGGCCCCGCTCTAACCCCTGGGGATGGGGCAGGAATTCCAAGTTTACAATTTGATACCGTCATCCACCAAAGATGATTCTGACCAAGTAAAAATAATTTCCAACAGAAAATTGTCAAAATATACCCAAAAGTGTTGTTTCCCTATATAAACTATAGTAAACTTTACCCCCTCCCCAAGGGAGAACGGATAGCTCGGGGGTCCTGAAATTTACAATTTAAATAAAGCCCCTGATGATCTTTCCATCCATGCAGAGAAAATGACTGTAATACCTCTGAGTCTGGAGAAGAAGATTTTTGAAATATTGGTTAATTTTCCCTTTTGGGCCCCGCCCTGGCCCCTAGGGTTGGGGTAGGAATCCCAATTTTACAATTTAAAACCATCTTCCTCCTCCAAGGATGATTCTGACCAAGTAAAAATAATTTCCAACAGAAAATTGTCAAAATATACCCAAAAGTGTTGTTTCCCTATATAAACTATAGTAAACTTTACCCCCTCCCCAAGGGAGAACGGATAGCTCGGGGGTCCTGAAATTTACAATTTAAATAAAGCCCCTGATGATCTTTCCATCCATGCAGAGAAAATGACTGTAATACCTCTGAGTCTGGAGAAGAAGATTTTTGAAATATTGGTTAATTTTCCCTTTTGGGCCCCGCCCTGGCCCCTAGGGTTGGGGTAGGAATCCCAATTTTACAATTTAAAACCATCTTCCTCCTCCAAGGATGATTCTGACCAAGTAAAAATAATTTCCAACAGAAAATTGTCAAAATATACCCAAAAGTGTTGTTTCCCTATATAAACTATAGTAAACTTTACCCCCTCCCCAAGGGAGAACGGATAGCTCGGGGGTCCTGAAATTTACAATTTAAATAAAGCCCCTGATGATCTTTCCATCCATGCAGAGAAAATGACTGTAATACCTCTGAGTCTGGAGAAGAAGATTTTTGAAATATTGGTTAATTTTCCCTTTTGGGCCCCGCCCTGGCCCCTAGGGTTGGGGTAGGAATCCCAATTTTACAATTTAAAACCATCTTCCTCCTCCAAGGATGATTCTGACCAAGTAAAAATAATTTCCAACAGAAAATTGTCAAAATATACCCAAAAGTGTTGTTTCCCTATATAAACTATAGTAAACTTTACCCCCTCCCCAAGGGAGAACGGATAGCTCGGGGGTCCTGAAATTTACAATTTAAATAAAGCCCCTGATGATCTTTCCATCCATGCAGAGAAAATGACTGTAATACCTCTGAGTCTGGAGAAGAAGATTTTTGAAATATTGGTTAATTTTCCCTTTTGGGCCCCGCCCTGGCCCCTAGGGTTGGGGTAGGAATCCCAATTTTACAATTTAAAACCATCTTCCTCCTCCAAGGATGATTCTGACCAAGTAAAAATAATTTCCAACAGAAAATTGTCAAAATATACCCAAAAGTGTTGTTTCCCTATATAAACTATAGTAAACTTTACCCCCTCCCCAAGGGAGAACGGATAGCTCGGGGGTCCTGAAATTTACAATTTAAATAAAGCCCCTGATGATCTTTCCATCCATGCAGAGAAAATGACTGTAATACCTCTGAGTCTGGAGAAGAAGATTTTTGAAATATTGGTTAATTTTCCCTTTTGGGCCCCGCCCTGGCCCCTAGGGTTGGGGTAGGAATCCCAATTTTACAATTTAAAACCATCTTCCTCCTCCAAGGATGATTCTGACCAAGTAAAAATAATTTCCAACAGAAAATTGTCAAAATATACCCAAAAGTGTTGTTTCCCTATATAAACTATAGTAAACTTTACCCCCTCCCCAAGGGAGAACGGATAGCTCGGGGGTCCTGAAATTTACAATTTAAATAAAGCCCCTGATGATCTTTCCATCCATGCAGAGAAAATGACTGTAATACCTCTGAGTCTGGAGAAGAAGATTTTTGAAATATTGGTTAATTTTCCCTTTTGGGCCCCGCCCTGGCCCCTAGGGTTGGGGTAGGAATCCCAATTTTACAATTTAAAACCATCTTCCTCCTCCAAAGATGATTCTGACCAAGTAAAAATAATTTCCAACAGAAAATTGTCAAAATATACCCAAAAGTGTTGTTTCCCTATATAAACTATAGTAAACTTTACCCCCTCCCCAAGGGAGAACGGATAGCTCGGGGGTCCTGAAATTTACAATTTAAATAAAGCCCCTGATGATCTTTCCATCCATGCAGAGAAAATGACTGTAATACCTCTGAGTCTGGAGAAGAAGATTTTTGAAATATTGGTTAATTTTCCCTTTTGGGCCCCGCCCTGGCCCCTAGGGTTGGGGTAGGAATCCCAATTTTACAATTTAAAACCATCTTCCTCCTCCAAGGATGATTCTGACCAAGTAAAAATAATTTCCAACAGAAAATTGTCAAAATATACCCAAAAGTGTTGTTTCCCTATATAAACTATAGTAAACTTTACCCCCTCCCCAAGGGAGAACGGATAGCTCGGGGGTCCTGAAATTTACAATTTAAATAAAGCCCCTGATGATCTTTCCATCCATGCAGAGAAAATAACTGTAATACCTCTGAGTCTGGAGAAGAAGATTTTTGAAATATTGGTTAATTTTCCCTTTTGGGCCCCGCCCTGGCCCCTAGGGTTGGGGCAGGAATCCCAATTTTACAATTTGGTAGCCTCATCTACCAAGGATGATTCTGACCAAGTTTGAAAAAATTCCATCCACTGGTTCTTGAGAAGAAGTTGATAATGTAAAAGTTTACGCACGACGGACGGAAAGCGATTGGAATAGGTCACTTGAGCAAAGCTCAGGTGACCTAATAAAAGAGTTTTCTTTTTTGGTACCGACTGAAGTTCCTAAACACTTTTGCAATTATAATTACTTTGCCATGATTGCTTACTATGAATGAAAGATACATGTCATGTTGCACTTTTAATTATGCAGTATTCAGATGTAAAATTTCTCAACAAATATACCAGTGCTTTGCATATTATTTCAGTCATCCTTTCACCACAGGAATGTGATTTTCCCCCTACAGTTGTCATAACCCAAGGTGGCTGCCTGGCGGCCATCTTTTCCCCCAATCAAACTCAAATTAAATCGGAACATGCACAAATCATAGATATTTTCTTCTTCTGATATTTGAATGAATTAACAACACAGACACTGATTTATATATATATTTAAGATTTCAACTGAGTTTTATTATAATACATATTGAACATACGCTACGAGAATGAAGAATGATTCTAAAAAGATAGGATGAAGATGTGAGAAATACATAAACAGTTTCACATACATAACAAATCTACATGATAAAACCTCATTTCACATGTAACTAAAATGGCAAGAAGACAAGTCCACTGCCTTCCTTTCCACAAAGTCGATATAAAAATAATCCAACGCAGACTCATTTTCACCTACAGCTACTAACACTCGTACACAACCTTACAATCTCTCCACTTAAACAACATTCAAAACAATGCTTTCCATCTTTTCAAACTTTTAAATCCAAGCGGAATCTAATGGCGTCTAAAAACTTTATCTCAACAAATATTTTACAATCTTGTTAATAATTTAAATTATATAAAGTGTAACTGTTGCAAATTTTGCTAGCCCTCCTTCCCTGAATTAAAGCTAGAAATTATTTCTTTCTACATCATGCTTTGTAAGTTTTTACATACTTTCTCTCCAGCAATGTTTATTGCCAGTAAAATATTTCTAAAAAAAGATCATAAAAAAAGAAAATCTTGATTTTTGCACATAAAATACGTCTTTTAAGATATTTCATGGCAAGAGTCAATCACAACAACATTTACAATACCTTAAAACAGGACGATAAAAGTGTAGGGCGACATCTACAGTACACAATATTGGATGCGGCTTAAAAAACCTCCACAGGACCAAATTTATCCATGTCAAAACAGAAAATTTTGTGGAGATTAGAAAAATTATGTTCAATAAAATTTTGTGTGGCAAAAATGTTGAAGTCATCTGGAACTTTCAGCATTTTTTGCTGTTTTTAAGACAAACCTCTACTCCCTCCTGGAGTAAATAGATCAACATGTTACAATGTTTTTTGAGATGATAATATATTCAGATTTTGTTCCTATGCGTACATGTGCAAAATGATAGTTTTGTGTACTTAACAGTGTCAATTAAGAAAAGCTGCCTTTCAGTGAAAGTTTTAACCAACGTACAAGTTTTTACTCCCACATAACAAAACTCCTGATGATGATATGATGTTTATATACAGCTTATAGGACGATTCAGATTACAAACAGGGGACAATGAGAACCACCAGGTGAACATACGACATAAGTGAAAATAATACTTAAATGTTCATAGACAATTCAAATTACAAAGGGACATTGAGAACCACAGGCTGACATGCTCAAAATTTCTTAAATTATCGCAAATTTGTTTTCCATTAAATATTACAATCTTATCTGGTAAATAATTTCCATCATAAAATAATATATCACTGTACTCCTGCACAGTAAAATAACCTTATATCATCTACCTTACACATCCTGTGTGATGTGTAAGAGTTTGGGCTAGTCGAAAAACAAACCCATTGGACGAGAAGTAGGGTCCCTCAAATAGTGCTGCCCAACATTCCCATGTGCTTATTTATGAAAAAGCAGTAGAATTGCGTTCCAGTTAAAAGATATTAACTAACTCATGAAATAAATATTTGGTTTCGATATTAACCAAGATATTCTTTGTTTTACGTCAGCAGAGTTATCTCCCTTCCAAATTATATCAAGTTGTTCTAATCATGGGGCCATGCACTGGTTCACATATGTATAATACTAGTTTTTGGTCAATATTACACATGAATGAATAATTTCAAATCATTCAACAACCATAAATGACTTAAACACTCCTTGCAGACACCAATTCTTGTTCATGGAATATTCATGTTTTAAAGATTGAAAAACATGTGTTTTGGCTCAAAATATTATCTTCAACTTCAAAATTTCAATCAATTTTAAAATATACAATGCAAAAGAAATGTTACAAGAACTCTAGAAACAATGAAATATTCTCTTCTCTGCATAACTGTCTAGAAAACCTTGCTATCCATCTGAATGTCTTGTCAGAAAATCTTTGGAAGACGATACTTTACCATAACATCAAATATTTCACAGACTATCTCATTTTTTATTGGTTCTTGTGATCAATGCACGGCCCTATTACACAAGTTTCAAGTATCATTATGCACTTTCCTGTACTTTTCAAATTTTTGAATTAGGTTCACAAAAGATATTTTCCACTAATCATAGAATAACACCCTTTCTAAAGAAAGGCAGTACAGTATATATCTACTTAAATTACAAGCTAGGCGGAGAACATAACTGTCTCAATAAAACCAGATTCTAAAGGCCTAATGATTGTATAGGAGAGGCAAGAGGTACAGTAAAGCCTCATAATAATGCCACGAAGTTTCATTTGCCACCTCAATTACAGCCAATACATTTCTTCTCATGAATTCCTTTCCAAGATTCCTTCAATTTATTGCCAAACCCTTTAATAAAGCCAAAATTTCTCTGGATGACTGGTAGCAGTAAAACCTTTATGGCACTGCCACAGAACCCCCCCCCCCCCTGCACTTTCAAAAATCCAAAAGATAATCTAAATATTACTTTCACTTAACCTCTAAGGTTAACATTTAAACAGCAAATAACATAGACATTGCACAAATATAGTTGTGATCTCTTCGAATATTTCACATTCATTCACTTTCAATGACTCAATCACAAACTGAAAGTTTTCTGTCGTTATTACGAAGCCAGTTACTGTAGACATCAAACTTCAAGATAATTTAGTATCATCAAGTAAAATTAATAATATAAATAAAAACAAAATTGAGATGTACTTTTGAAATAAAATTCAGCAATACGTAAATCAAAGCCCTTTTCCCACTGATTTAAAATCCCCCCTCCATTTTACTTACATCATTCATTATCCGTGGATCAAATTATTTATATCTATGAACGAGAAATAAGTAAAGACAATTGAACACATAAGCTATGAAATATGTTGAGAATAAGGATCTTTGACAATCTCCCTCATATCAACATTCATAATCCAATAACTGTCTGTTCACAGAACATCTGTGTAATTTCATCGACCTGATGAAATGGTGAATGATCATTTTGCCATTGCAAGTGTCTGCACAGAAACGTGGATTTGGAGAGTGTTGCAGTTTATAAACTTTGAAAACATTGTAACAGAAAACAATCCCCTCAACATGCGATGCCGAATTGAGGACCCTTTCTGATGTAGATATCTCCGAACTCCTCTGGTTGGTCGACTTCCACAGCTTGGTATTTCTTTAACACAAGAAGAGTATAGAAACGAGCTGCAGCCTGCTTGCGATTGAGATTCCTTGACATCTCTTTAAATCCAAGAGGGTTCTTATAACGAAAACCAATATCAAGTGAATGTTGCATTTTTTGTGTTCGTTTTGTCCATCTTAATTCTTCTTGTTCTTCATTTTCTGGCATGGCCTCTGTTTCTAAATCACCTTCTATGCTGAATGACTGTTGAAAAACAAATGAAGCATGCTTAATATTTTTTATTTTTAATAATATTTTTTTTCTTTCTTTAATAGTAAAACTGTGTTTCAACATCCACCCATAAAACACACTCAAAAATTGTTATTTAACCAATACATATTAATTTGGCAACTACATCCAGCCTATACATTTGCTACAAAAAAATATCTTCTTTTTATTGGACTTACTAAAATACCGACAGGTTAGTAAAGGCAACACTGTGTTTGTATTTCCCACATAATTGCAAAGTACATCTTGGATTTAGAATAAAATATGTATAAATAGGGCTTTCACAGTGATAAATTTGATGTGAATTTGGGCCTTTTAATTCCCGAGTTGTTTTGTCGAGGTACAGGCCCCTCCTCCCACGTCACAAAGAGGCGGGAAAATCACTGATTACACAATTACCACAAAATATGAAAAACATCAAACCAAGAGGACAGAATTTATATCCCCAAAAGGTCAAAAGATTACTGCAAAAACTTTATTTCTATATACTTTCAAAATATGGTTTCATGATATCTGCAATTTGAAGCAAAGAGATGGTACAATAACAATATAAATATATGCTGGCTTTACATTCATCTGGTCAAAATGTTCCCTGCATTTGTTACTTACTGGAGCAATCGGGGGTGGCTCTGATGGTGGGGGTCCTACAGAAGGAGGTGGCACTGAAGGAGGAGGGACAGAAAACGGGGCTATAGACGGAGGGTCCTGGTCATAGGGATCAAGCTGTGCGTTCAGGGCCAGAGGGTCAGCAGGCATGTCCACTACAGCCTCAGTAAATGTGTTGGAGAATATATCAGTTGTGTTGGCAGGCTCCTCAACTGTTGATTTCTCAGGCTCTGGTACGGGAGCTGGTGTTCTTGGCTTTTCACTACGCCGGGATCTTGCGGACGCGTTTGAAACTTCAAGTATTGAGGGCTCCTCCAAAATAGTACTAATGTCCTCCACTCGTGGTTTTGTTTTATCTGCGAACAGAAATCAATGATGAACCAAGTGTGTACACGATATCACTCATCTGAGCAAAGGAGGCTGTCCAATAACTGAGATTGGCCAATGTTACTGATGTACTGGTGAATTGCAAGTACTTAAGATCATGATGACTCAACGTGCTCTAGTTCACAGGATATTGATTAATCAAATCTCAAATATCTTCCATTATTATTCAAAACTATAGTAAAACGTAGAAGTGTTAGGATTTTTAACGATAATCGAAATGCAAAAACAATTTGCACAGTACCAAATGATTTATTCAGGAAGGGCTGCGATTGGATTTTTTTACATTAAAATGAATCTGACATTTTCTCACATTGGCTTCAGGGAGTTAACTAAAATGAATCTCAATTTGATATGTGATACACATTAAGTTAGAAGGGTTGGATTCTTGGTATTTATCAAAAAGACTCAGTCTCCATAGTTTAGGAAGAAAATGTTACATCTCCTTTCATTAATATTCATTAATAATTCTACTTTTACCATTTTCAGTTAATAGTTGAACTATGCTTGCTATTTAACACAGAAAAGAGAGAATTTGTGGTCTACAAGTGATTTGAAAAAAATAATTTCTACTCTAAAAATGTGCACAATGCTTACTGTGTACTGTTTTGTCCTCTTCTCTGACAATTTCTGGAGATTCAAGAACGATCTTTTCTTCATCTTCATGCTCTTCTTCCTTTACTTGTCTTGTGATCAAATTTCTTCCAAAAAGCTAAAGAACGAAAAAATAAAAAGAAGTCTTAATAGAAAGCTATCCAGTATTAGAGACAATTTCCAAAATCCAAATAATGGCTTGCCTTATTTCAATATTTAACTTATGATAAATACAACCATATTATGTTCACATTTGTATTACATTCTGTTTTAGTGACATTACAACTCCATGTCTCCTTGTCTAAGACTGCATTGAAGTAGTGATTAGGAAGGCTGTGTACAGTGTTCCCAATGAGTGCTAGATTTGGGGGTATATTTGTTTTGTTTTTTAAATATTCTGTACCCCTTGGTTCTTCTTATTTACAGAGGGCAATTCTTGAAAATAAGGAGGTACAACCAACTCTCTCTGGGAATACTGAGCATATTTTTAAATTGGCACATAGAAATTATCATTTGCACTGTGTCTGTGCAATGAAGTTTATATACTTAAAGTTATCGAAATATTGAAAGAGTAGGCAATCTGTATAAAATCTTACCTTGGATGCTGCTCTTGAAGAGATTGTTCTACCAGGAAGAGAAAACAACTTTTCTACCCCACCCGTTTCTTTCCAATGCATGAGCTTTTTTGTTGGAGGGGCAAGGTCAAGTGTTGATATCACATCTGATGTGTCCGATAACTGCAGCTTCATGGTTTCACTGGGAATGCCTTTCTGCTCATCAACAATCAGTTTCCTTTTCCGCTTTCCCTTCTTTTCAGAAACACCTAATATATATAAAACATTACATATACATGTTGAGAAATACTCAATAAAACTGGCTCAAATCTAGTCCAAAGCAACATCACTATGTAGAGGATGATTAACACTAGAACCACGTTACATCGAGTTCCNGGGGGGTTACTCGATTTAAATATTTGGGGTACTCATAAATGAAAAAAAAATCATGGTGTTTAGTCATACACATTATTAAAATTTGGAGACTTTAGTTTTTTTAAGCTGTCATTTCAGGGGGTCATGGCCAATGGGGACACAAGTGTTCATATTTTTGGGGTCCTGTAATAGAAAATGGCATGCAGTAGACCCTTGAGAGTATGTTTTTGACTCCCCTTAATTTGATTTGACTTGTGGGTTTATAGGGACATGTCTACCATAATTGGCTGCATAAATACAATTTACAACAAGAGGCCCAAGGGCCTTAGCGGTCACCTGAGTTATATCATAGATACTGGTAGCTTTATTTTATTGTTTAGATGTGATGTGGAAATCAGCATGTAAACTAAGTGAAATACAATACTTGTCATGTCATCAATGGATAAGAATTTGAAAATATTGGTAAATGTTCCCTTTGGGGCCCCGCCCTAGCCCCTGGGGATGGGGCAGGAATCCTAATTTTACAAAGTAAAACTCTCATTTACCCAAGATGATTCTGACTAAGTTTGAGCAATTTTCTGCTGAAAATGGATAAAATATATACCGAAAAGTGTTATTTCCCTATATAAACTATATTAAACGTTAACCCCTCCCCAAGGGAGAACGGATAGCTCGGGGTCCTGATATTTTCAATTTAAATAAAGCCCCTGATGATCTTTCTTTCCACGTAAAGAAAATCACTGTAGTACCTCTGAGTCTGGAGAAGAAGATTTTTGAAATATTGATTAATTTTCCCTTTGGGGCCCCGCCCTGGCCCCAGGGGTCGGGGTAGGAATCTCAATTTTACAATTTGAAACCATCTACCTCCAAGGATAATTCTCACCAAGTAAAAATAATTTCCTACAGAAAGTTGTCAAAATATACCCAAAAGTGTTATTTCCCTATATAAACTATAGTAAACTTTACCCCCTCCCCAAGGGAGAACGGATAGCTCGGGGGTCCTGAAATTTACAATTTAAGTAAAGCCCCTGATGATCTTTCTTTCCACGTAGAGAAAATCACTGTAGTACCTCTGAGTCTGGAGAAGAAGATTTTTGAAATATTGATTAATTTTCCCTTTGGGGCCCCGCCCTGGCCCCAGGGGTTGGGGTAGGAATCCCAATTTTACAATTTTGAAGCCTCATCTACCAAGGATGATTCTGACCAAGTTTGAAAAAAATCCATCCACTGGTTCTTGAGAAGAAGTTGAAAATGTAAAAGTTTACGCACGACGGACGACGACGGACGAAAAGCGATTGGAATAGGTCACTTGAGCAAAGCTCAGGTGACCTAAAAATAGGAATTATTTTCCTAAATCCATATTGTCATTGTCAGTCCCCACATGAACATCCATGCCAAAAATTAGGACAATAATACATGATCTGACTGAACTGTAGACCACTGAAGAAACTTGCACCCAAACTTTAACCGGACACACGCAGACACTAATACCATAATACCCCGTCGAATTCCGATGGGCTAAAATAAACTCAATTTCATGTCCTTTCCGTTTTAAGATTTACCTTGTACAATTGTGGCATCAAGAGGCGGCAGGGCGAATGCTTCTTCCTCGTTATTGATGAGGGTGGTTTGCTCTGTAGCAACCACTGTTGTTTGTTGTGGTGCCACAGGTTCAGCCTCTGTGGGCTGTATGCTTTCTGGTCCAACTGGTTCTAAAATATTAAAATTGAAGTAAAATAAATAACAATTGCAGTGTTTATGTTACCTAAATTTTACAACAGCCTGTTCCTTTATGAACTGAAAAAATATACAATTATTTGTATTGAAATTCGGAATATATTCCTCAGTTTTTGGTCATTTTGGGAAAATAAGGCACTTTTTAGCTAGAGGTAAAGGCATGTATTCTGCAGGAAAAATCAGAAAAACAATATCATTGAATTGGTAAATTCTGTTAAATACCCTCTAACATCAAAGTGCTAAAAGGCTAACATGGGGAACCAAACACAATGTTTTTTCAGCAGTACTTTTATTTTGGGTGTTATTATAATTTCTATTATTTAACAAAAAATTCAAACTGGTTCAATAATCCTTAGATGACAAAAAGTCTTTTTCAAAAATGCACATCAACTGTATTGTGGGAGTTATGAAATGGGCATTAAATATAGCTAGTTATTATTTGTTACCCGGTGCTTTCTCTGGGACAGGACCCTCAACTTCTACTGGTGCTGGCATAGTGACATCAGCCATCGGCGCATCCTCAAACAGACCACCCGAGTTCATGAAGTCATCACCTGTTGGAAATTGTGTACAGTCATGTATTAATATGTATGATGCTAAATATCTACCACACACCATCAATTTTACATGTTTTTACAGCATTATTAAGCATCTCAGATTGTTATTTTACATTGAGGAGGAACTAGGTGCAGCAAAATGCACAAGGTGAAATCCTACCAATTGCAAGACCTCATGTGGACTGAAGCTATGTCATGTACAGAACAAATGATTTGTTGAAAAGTTTGATTTTTGTAACCGATATTCTCTGAATTGGAGACATACATCCAGTGACTTGCTGTTGGTCCAAATGTTTATTAACATTCACAAAAGAAGTTATACATCAAAGGTTATTTGTTAATAGCAATAATTTATTAGAATCCCACGTCAATGTCATTTAAAGACGAAATAACAATCTCAAATTGACTTGTACAGCCAAAACAGATCAACCTAAGAAGAAACAATCGGTCAATCATTGATTTTTCTTCCTTTATGGAATTTTTTAAAAGATGCAGTTAACCCTTTCACCACTGTAGACCATAATGGACTCATCTAGATCAATGTATGGTAGAGTCTACTAAAGTTACCTAGGGGTGAAAGGGTTATTGGTTCAAATAGTGTAATGGTTCATAATTTGGACATGTAAATATATGCATGCTGAAAAGAAAATCCACTTTTCCAAGACTCCTGAATGCTTAACTCATTAACCCCTGAAGACACATTTTAACTCTCCCAATGCAGGGGTGAAAAAAATTCATTATCAAATTTTAGGAGTTAATGACTTAATGGCACACAGAAAATCCACTGACCTCATTTACTGGACCATTTTTGGCTAGAATCCTGAGGTAATTATCACAATCAAAACTATTTGACTGCATTGCATCTGACCAAATTTTTTATCATCATTCAACGAATTTGCCGCTGTCTTACCAAAGAATTCCTGATCAACACCCCCTCCAAAACCACCATCATCATTATCGTCGTCATCGTCATCATCTGCATCTGTTAGTTCCAATGTCAACAAAATGTAAGTATAAACAATCAACAACAACGTTAAACTCCTATAACTATCAACATCTTACCAAAAAAGTGAAAAAATAATTTTCACTCCTTTTTGAAAATTTCAAATGCAAAACAAAAAAGGTTTTTCCTGCTTGTGTTGGAAGCTGTCACTTTCCTTTTGTTGGAAAAAAATTGACAACATATTCCAGCATTGCTTTCATTTTATTCATATAATTCCCAACCTTATAAGTGTCCCTTAAGCTTATAAGCTCTCTGATCAATTTTTTTCTATCCAAAAATCCTTTTCTTCACATGACTTACTTTAAAAGTTTTCATTTTGGCAATGTTTAAAGAATTTTAGATGGTTAAATGGTTCCACGGATTCAAGTTCAACGCTCTACAACCATTCATATATTCCTATGCACTTATTTTATACAGTATACAGTTTTAGGTTCTTATTGTTACAATTATGAAATGAAATTATGTTCTGCTGATGAATATATATTGTTTTGCTACACTGAGATTTCATTATCTTTTCTCTCTCATTGGGAAAGGTACTCATATCTGACTCTATATTGGCATGAAAAATCATGAAAATAGTTACAATCATACAGAGTTGACTTTTCGTGAAGTTGGGCTATTTTTGTTTTGTTTTGAAGAATCGTCTCTGTATTTATGTAAAAACATGATTGATCAACATACATGAACTGATAAAAAACAAACTCTTAAAAACATTTTGAAAGGAAGGAGACCCGTATTGTTGCAATTAAAACATTAAAGAAAGCAACAGGACACAACTCTAACCACTTGATAATCCAAACCTACCCATGAATCCTCCGTCGACTGCACCCCCGAATCCATCATCCGTCACTGGTGCTTCCAGGTCCACATCCATATCAATTGGCTTTTCCGTGGCATTTTCATTCAAGGTTTTTTCCTTTTCTTCCACTGGTTGATGATTGGAGATGTCCGGCTGTTTGTACAAGGAGTCTTCTAGATTTGTGGCATCACGAAGGATTTCTCTCTCATCAAACCCACCAACGTCCACGTCACCTATTCGAAAAAATGGTTCATATAATGTAATTCCAACCAATTTGATCTTCATTGTTTTATGTACATGAAAATTTTATATCATTGAAATAGCAGAAAAAAACTGACCCAATATTCATTATAATGAGTGCTTCAGACAAATGAATTTGCTAAGCATGGAGACGAGAGATCAAAATGAAGAATATAGTCATTAACACATCTAAATATTGCCATTATTGGAACACTGTGCATACTGCATTTCAAATCTTCAAATACTTGTGTATCTAACTGACTTTAATATCAATCCTTGAACTCTAAAGCAGTGGACTTGAAATCAATAACTAGTCTGCTCATTACAGATACGGATACTCTAACCGCAAACTGCACAACTCTTTTCAATATCTTAAATTCTGAATGCTTGAATGGTTTCGACATTATTGCTGAAAACTGGAAACGGTGCTGAAACCCATCCAGTATGTACGTCCATTGCTTCTCAGATTACATCCGTAGCTTCATAAAAGGCACTTTCATCCATCTGAGGGTTCTAGATTTTCAACATAGTTCTAAAGTCAGATAAATCATCCGAGGCACAAATACTGGTCACATATTCACAACAGAACTGGTAGAACTACATCGCACACAGAAAACCCCACTTCAACAGGGCCATTGTAATGAAATATCATTCCTGAAAAAATTATCTGTGAAAAAAAATGGGTTACTTAACAAATATTTTGTTTTTTTGGTCGTTTATAAACAATTCCAAAAAGAACACATGCACAACAATGTGTTTGTTAAAATAGAAAATAATGGACAGCACAAACTAAGCAAGCAAATAACAGCGCAAATTCTAGTATTGAAGGAATCAATACCAATGCATAGAAAATATATGGCTCCTCCTGCACACTTGTTTGCTTTACAGTAATTATAAACTCATTCACCCCTGAAATTTCATAATGAACTATCCAAACCTTTGAATTGGAAGAGTTCAAATGTGTTTTCAGGGGTGAATGAATTAATAGCTTTCATTCTATTAGTAGGTAATTATATATAAGTCAATCAGAAATGTTTACATTTTTTTTTTGCCATTATATGCTTTTCTTATATATATACTGATATATTTTTTCTTTTACATACTTAAACCTCAAATCCTTTAAAAGAATGACAACAAAGGCCACATGTAATGCAACTCCAAATCTATGTATTTTTTTTATATATATTTCCTTGCATCCCAAGTTACACAATAAAAAAGAAATTTGAAATATTTTCATTCAAAAATGATAAGTATATTAGTAAAGATAACTCATTCACCCCTGAAATTTTGTAATGAACTACTCCAACCTTTGAATTGAGTTCAAATGTGTCTTCAGGGGAAAATGAGTTAAAAAGAAAAGGCTGGTCATGAAAACCAAGCAAAATTTTGTAGTGCAGAGAGAGCCAGATGGGGGATAGGGAAAAGCACCAGCTGAATCCAATTGGAGTCATCAGCCGAACGGTAAAATATTGCACTATAGCAAATAATGATATTGATTCATTCCACAGTAACCAGAATACAAAGTCAGCCTTTTCACACCGATATCAGAGCTCACCCATGTATTACATGTTTACATTTGATATAGTTTAAGCAATACAGGTTGACGGCTACACATACAAATTCAGCAGTTTTTTTTATAAAACCAACCTGCAGACAAACATATGAGAAGTTCAGGGTGAGCCCATAGATAAGAAGCCATCGAAAGGAGGGGTCAGATCGAATGTATGGACTCATGAGACATGAACTGCTGACTCAAAAAAACAGTTGCCGTTAATAAGAATTAATTTGGCTGCAGTAGACTGTGGATGAATATGAAATTTTAAAATTAACTTTGTGACAGCGACTTTTTCTTTCTTCTTTTTTAAATGCCTGGACTCCAATTGGAATCACACAGGACAGATTACCTGGGTCATGTCTAAGCAGCTTATAAACATACATGGATACAGTTGTGTCAGGGTTTCTCTTCAGGGGAAATCATATTTAGTACCTAGAGTATCTTTAGTCAGTTCATCAGTGAAATTCCTACTAATTTTTAACTTTTTCTATTAAACAAATTAAGCTTTCTGAAATTAATAATTCAGATTTTTAAATTTTTGATCTTTCTAAAAAAATTAACAATAAGACTTTGTTTTGAAAATTCAAAGTTTATTTATCTAGCTTCTTGAAAAATATAATCTATCATTGATTACCTCTTCATGAATTTCTAACGTTACAATATTTTTTTTAAGTACTTCTTCATATTCTAAACTAAATTTGTCCATAACATTAAAGGAATGTTTTAATGTCTTTTACCAATTGCCAAATACTTTGAATAGCTACCATGATACAACTGTACTGCAGCTCCTTAAAAACTGTAACATGACTTAAAGATTTGTACTAATTGACCTCCTCCTGTCGAGACTTCTTACCCTGTGATGAGGCAGACATCCTGAGACGTTTGTGTTGAGACTGTGAAGACTTGGACAAGCCTGGCGAATTCTCCACATTGGATTCACTTTCGCAGGCACAGTCGACGTCATAATCCGACTCACCATCGGAGAAATCACTGTGGCCTGGATCGCTATCCATACCAATGCCAGAATCCAATTTCACTATTCTGGGTTTAGGAACTAAGGTAGGAGTACTTTCCACATGGTTTTTCTTGGTGAGGTAATTCCACGAGCAAGAGCACTTATTTTTACTAGGACTAGAGGTAATATCACAGGTACATGTAGAGTCTTGATGAAATGTTACGGAATGAGTTGTTGTTGTCGAAGCACATTTAGACGGCTGTTTATGCATTTGTTTTGGCACTTTTGTTACGCAAAAATCTACGTTGAAAATTTCGTCCCATGTAAGGTCACAGTTAACACAGCCTTTGCTTCCAAAAATTATCAAACATATCTCATCCTCATCCATTTCCCCACCAAAACCTTCCATAACACCTATAGATGAAATGCACAAGATCAAGTATTCCCCCCTTATTTTTTATTTATTTTCTATCACAAAGACATCTGATAAGAAAGTTAATGAACATATTCCCTCCATAACATAGTTCGAGCACTGGACATTCAATGTTTCTTACCAATTAATACCTAACAAAGAAATGTTAGAAATTTGTTATTTGTTCACTTCATCTAACAATGTATAATTACACATTCTATTCTTCTGGACCATGACATTTTTTTTATTTTTTTTTTATATATACAACATATAGATACCTACCTTTTTCCATATACCTTCCATGTATCACGAATCACAAAGCAAAATACCAAGTTTAGTAAAGCCATAGATCTAAATGAACATCCCCGCATACATACAAATAGCTAGCTGAACAATATGTACATTTGTAGCTCATGAAATGGGGAGCTAGTGACATCTATTTGATGTCAAATCTTAAAGCATATATATTCATATATATATATACACTCATAATATCACTTAAAATAACATCTCAGTAACACTGTACTTGAGGTGATTATGTCTGTAGCCCTGCCAATCATGGTCTATTTCAGCAGCAGACTTGCGATGAAGAGATCTGATCTTGTTTGCAAGATTTCCCCTTCATAATCATAGGGGAAAACATCACACACATTTTAAGCTACAATAAAGATATATATTCAGTAGTATGATACAAGAGAAAATATGTACACAACATGCGAATATCTCAATAACTTACCAAAACCATCATCTCCTACAAAGGCGATGCTGGCAAGATCTTCTCGCATTGTGATCTCTTCTGGCCGACTCTGGTTTACAGAGAATTGCGCTTGCACATCTAAGTCACTGGAAATCAAATGTTTCCCATCAATTATCAAATAAAAAGAGCAACATAATCGGAAGGACTACACAAATGTTAAATGTAGAATTCAGTCACCAATTACAATTTTCACAAAATGATTTAAATACAAAGCTTTTAAAATCAAGTTAAAAATCCCTCTCAAATCAAAATTGGTTTCTTGTGTGCAAATCAAATGTTCATCTCCTTGTAATGGACTGTGCTTTAACACTTTCACCCCTATGCAACTTGAGCAGACTCTCCCATGCATTGATCTGAATGAGTCCATTATGGTCTACAGTGGTGAAAGTGTTATAAAAATAAAATAAAATACATACTGTGTTCTAATGTACTTATCTCCCCATAAAACCCCAAGCATTTGAATTTCCAATTGAAAGTTAATTCATTCATAAGCCAGAGTTTGTGAACAAGCCATCGACATATCCTTTGGAAAGTGAGTTATCAAACAGCCCTTTGAAAATGACACGTAAAAGCAATAGTTTGCTTGATCTACTTTCTCTCTCTCTCGTTACATTGTAAGAATAGTTGTCTTCTACAACTCCCCCAATGTAAAATTATCTTTGAATATTTAGTGTAAATTTAAATTTACCAATCACCCCCATCTCATTGTAAGAAAAGTTGTCTTCTATAAGCAACCAGTGTAAAATTAACTTTGAATATTTGAAGTAAATTATGTACATAAATATCATACAACAAATTATTTAAACAAAATTTACTTTAAGTCTGCAAGTGTTGTGTCAAAATCATGGAAATTTTCTTGAAGGGTAATGGCTGTTATCGCTGCCTCTCTGTTTTCCTCTGGAAGGTCGACAACTCCTGGGCGAAATGCCATTTTGATCTTGACGAAAGCTTCATTACAGTCTGCTAACAAATATTTTGCTTTCCGAGAATATATTCTCACAACACCCAGCAACAAATGTCCAGATGTCCTTAAAGCTAATTTCACCTGAAAAATAAATAAATAATTTCAATTTTTTTGATTATAAAACTCTTCCTGCTACTTCAGTACTTTATAATTCATTTAAATCATAAATTACAAATTGTTTTTAATACCATATTTACTTAAGGTCTTTATTTGTGATCATTTAATTTTGTATTCATTATTACAAATAAGTAATCTTACCTTTGGCTGCATGATGGCTTCAACACTACTGTCAATGTTAGTTTCAAACACATGAGCCTTTGTCAGTTTTTTGTCCCAATGGGCCGCCAGCCATATACGGGCCAATGGCCCTTTTTTACTCAACACAAAGTGTGCATAAAACATCTTGCGGTTTCTGTTTCAACTTCAAATAAACTTTAACATCTGAAAAAAAAGATAAGCACAATTCAACAACTAAGAAACCACTTAGCCAGTGATAATCTATATGAATCCAAAATATTGGAATTCTGAGCTCGACTTACGTTTTTCCTGCGAGACTTTCCTTCATATCTCCTGGTAATGGGACTGTGCATCATATTCAAAATGACGTTCAGGACAAGTCTGAAAAACAGTTTTCAGGACGCATTCCAACGACAATTAATTAGTACCACTATTACTTTCAAAGATGCGCCAGCTCATGGGAAGTTGAATGAGACTTGATAAGACAAACAGACGGTGTACAGGTGATTCTGGGTCCACAGGCAAACTGACCTCACAAGTGTGAAAATAAAAGGTCAAGCATTACAGTTGGAATATAAGTGACTGCCACTAATTAATGCACCAAGGAGGAATTCACAATGCGGGATAGTTAACTAGAGGCATGTCATTGTATTGAACTTTGAGCATGGTAGTTGCAGCTGAAAAAAATCAAAAGCACATGAAAAACAGGTAACTTTTATGAAGCTTCTATCAGTTTGTTGTTATTTAATATGTCAATTAAATGATCCGTTTCACCTGTTGAGGTGCTTTTGTATAAGAAATTGATATAGATCTTCCCTCATCATTTAGTGACATGTTTTGCAGGAGTCAAATATTTCCAGTACCTGAGTATTAAAATATTATAACCACAGATAATTTGTGAACCGCTTTGAAACAACCTTCAAACTAGGTTGTGACAGAGCGGTATATATAAGAACCTCTAATTATTATTATCTTTTTAATTTTTGGATACCATTATTATGATTTCTGTGATAAACAAAACATAAAAATATCATACAGTTTGTAATGTGGTACAAAATTACAATTGTGTATGACATAACTAAGCACTAATTATATAATACAGCCATAGTACTAATATTAATCGCGGCCTCCTCTGCCCCGGCCGGGTATTAAATCGATCCCATGCCTTGTAATGGAGCAAAGCCCGTGTGAACCACACCGGGGCGATTTTAGAATTAATTGACAGCACATTGGTCCGCATCCATAAATAAGGTTGTAGTATGAACTATTTCTGTTGATATCCTGCACAATTTGAAGTTTACCTCTGCCTAAAATGTCGTTAAATTATCAAGTTAACGTAGCAAGCGTAATCAAAATCTGAATTGACCGCCATGTTGGAAAGTTTGTCTCTCTTCCAATATAGGTCAGACGTCCAAATATGGGTGTCATGAACCAATATGGAAATTGTAGTAAACATGGCGGCATCAGTAGTAATACTATATTTGGCCATGCAGGCCATATATAGAAAGGATAATTGAGATAACATCACGCGTGATCTGTCATGGCGGTCGTTTCCGGTTTCGGTTATTTTTCCCCCCAAGACGGACTTTGTTAATTTCGTAAAAGAGTTTTTGCATGGATAAGTATTTGTTTTTTCAACAATTATGTATTATTTTGATAACATTATACTCATATGAGGCGTGAATTATATGCAATCTTACAGATAAACACTTTTGATTTTTCTCCATTAGTTGACATAGGACCGCTTCGTAGCTCTGACGACGAAATATATAAGAAAATTATCTCGTCGTCAGAAAGCTACGTTATCGCAGCTAATACAGCCACATCGATCCTACCATATCAACTTTCCTGGATATTTTTTTATTAAATTTTCCAAATTGAGTTGATGTGCAAAAAACAAGAGATATGTTAAATATTTTCCCCAACTGCTTTTAAACTACAAAATTAAAATATTCATACAAAAAATGCACTTGGGATTATCAGGTGGGGGAAAAAACAATTACTTGTGTATAATACACAAAGTCACCTATTAGTATTATGATTTATACACAAATTGGTGGATGTATTTGTCACTTTAAACTTAACCTTTTTAAATTGTTTGTCCAAGTTGCATTTATTCAGTTATGAAACATAATACAAATGCAAAAATAAAACTATATTTGCGTGTGGGAAAGTACCAAAAATAGATGCAATATTTACGATAAAGTTAAAGAAAGTTTCAAAGTAGCCAACACTTTCAGTATTAACACCTTTTAGCTAAATATTACTTACTTTGTCTTAAATTAATGCAATTTTTTTAGTAACAAATCCATACTACAAATACTATTAATAGGCGAGTTTGCATATTTTACGCAAGTTGATGGTTTTCCCTAACCTGTTTATTGTTAAGTTCTCAATCAATCAGCTTTACACTTGCTTGTAAATGTGACCCAATGTCAAAGAGCAACAGGATTGACTTGATTTTAAAATTCCCAGGAGTTATCTTTCTTTCCAGGACTCTGTTCGACAGTTGCATTGCATCCTCATCGATATGTTCGTAATGTGGTTAAAGGAGAGTCAACATTAGGCTTCTAGTTATTTATCCTTGTCTGTGGAAAACTTTCGTTAAAAAAACCCGCTGTTGACATACTTTATACAGGAAACATGCTAACGAATAGCGTTGTTGTCAGTTTCTTGAAAGTAGGTCAACCTACAGTACCGAGAATGCATGGAAAATGCATAATGCTTAGCGTTACGGAGACGTACGCATACACATTATACCACAATAGAACAGTAAGTCGACTGATAACATACGAAGTATAACAGCTCCTTAATGTAATAAAGTGATGCACGATAGAATCCGACAACTTTACACAATATTGATTTGTACGACGCTTGTGGATTTCAATACAGGAACTTACTATGTGCTAAAAGCGTCATTTATAATGCTTCTACGACTCCGCTTACTTACCAATAATTTATAACAGCATATTACAAACAAATATCGAATACGTCAATCAGACTGAAGGATCTGGAGGGTGGTCACATGAACATAACGTGTAATCCCACATAATATTATCGTTGTTGATACCGTCTGTGCGCCTATCCAACAAAAATGGCGTCTCTTTTGTTTTCCCGCCCAAACATGCAGTTCGAAATAATGACCAAATTACGGTGAAATTAAGAGGCATAACAAAATAGTGCAACATGATAATGTTATTATATTTTTGCAATAAATCATAAAAGTCATTAATGTCACTCCCAATTAGTTTCGTACATAAGGAATAACTTAAACTGCTTATACTTGATTATATAAAAAATCTTATTCATTATTATATTTTATTTTTAAAGAGTGCCCGTAACCGCAGCGTAGGAATATCATAGAATGTATACAACAAGTGCTCTCCAATAGCGTAAAATGTCAAACGCAGAGAATACCTGTGTATTAAATTTAACGATAATTAAATATTAAAAACATTTTAAATGCATACAAAACAAATGTATGTTTTCTTTGCAGAAATGATCTAGTCTGCGCGCTCATTTACCGCTTATAAATTGCACGTAGGGAAGCGACCTTGGGGATGTTGAATTTCCACATTGATTTGTGACGTCAGAGTCATGTGAGCAAATATCCATCATGGCTCCCGATGCCTGACGTGTGACTACGGACAGGAAGTTCGGGGATTTATTTTAAGACAACGCTACCACGATCCGTGGTTTCTAATGTGTGCAAAATGGGGGACTCACCGGAGTCCACTAATGTGGACCCAGAAAACCAACTTCTTGGTAAGATGCAGATACAAATGCCAATATGATTCGACCGAAACGTGACAAACAATGCTATTTTTTTCGTGTGAGAGGGAGTTTCCTCAATAGGCTGAGTCATTGGATACGTAAATAGCTGTGACTTGTTTTGACACACGAGATGTTAACTGAAATTTTGCGTTATTACCACGCCCCAAACAGCATGCAATCCAAAATATTTACAAAACATTTTACAAATTTATCTTCGATTATAGTTCATGATTCTTGATCAATTTTTTTTAACTTATCCCGATATCTGGATAATGTGTATCGTTATGTCACGTTGCTCTACAGAGTATTGCACAATATGTCAAAATGTTCACACTGACATTCCTGTTCGATCGTCTGGTGTGTTTTCATGTTACATGTAGGCCAAAATAACCATCGGCCCGATGGTTAGCAATATTATAAACATTGGCACTGTTTACCTTGTCTCTAGCAATTCTTTTGGCAGCCAACCAAGAATCTGCTGATGTAACATATTTCTGAACCCGATGCTCACCAAAACCTTCTCATGACATGGGAAAAATGTGTTGGGCACTGATACCTTCGTAAGGTTAAGCAGGTTGCAAATTATAGAGATTTTTCTCATATTTCAGTTTTTTACTGCAATGTTGGTTGTTGACGCAACACCACCAGTCTGCCAAAATTCTTGATCAATTTTTCTAAACCCTCCAACCTTCTAAACCCTCCAACCTAAATATTCTTTCGAGCTCTTGTAAATATAAAAGGCAATGTAAAATATTGGATTTAAAATTTAATGGAAATTATTTTAATGTTCAGAATCAACTAAGTTCAGAAATCCAAAATTAAGTTTACGCAGTGGTCAACATCAGTTAGCAGGGTTTTGGGAAATGGACCCTGCATTGGCTGAATTGTGAGAATACCAACAGCATAAGAACCATCTTAGGAAAATTGGAGGTGTAAGCCTATCTTTATGACAAAAAATGCGTGTAACAGTTGGCAAAATCATATCCGATAGAAAAAAGACCGACCAGCAGCCTCTTATGTTATAGGAGTACTTCTAGTTTGTGCTATATTCTGAGAACTCTGTCAAGACGACTGTGAGTAATTTATCTGTATTGATGCAGTTATTTCTTGAGTTTAACAATTGGGATTTTTTAAGGGGCTAAATGGGAAAATCATACAATTTTTCAGTTGGGAATGGGTCCTTATAAAGGACCCAAAAGTACCCTGATAAACCACAGCCGTCCTTAAATGACCATAGATAGCTGTTGATAGGACGTTAAACAATACTTATTAACCAAACCAACCCTTGTTACAATGTTAGACAGTAAACTTTGGCCTATACATTGTATGGCCCAGGCCATAGCAAGACAAGGTCTTCTGAAACTTATCATTTAATAGCTGTCCAGCAGAATTTGTCTTCCCTAATATTCCATGAGAATCATATGTAAGAAAGAAATGGTTAATTCCATGTTTGGGTAACTCCAACTGCTGTATGAATAATACTTGCATCAATGATTCAGCTTATAAAACCACTTTACTGAATACATATATAGTTTGAATGCTGAATTTGACCTATATATATACATATGCTTCACTGACCTCCTTAACCCTTTCACCACTGTAGACCATAATGGACTCCTCCGTATCAATGCATGGTAGAGTCTACTAAAGTTACATAGGGGTGAAAGGGTTAATTGAAAAAAAGGAAGTCAGAAAAGCCCATGTATCTTGGAAAACCAGTACACATGTACTACATGCAGTGTTCTCTCCAGGTTTGAGAATAGTGGGTGTGGCACTGACTGGTAGTGTGATGGGCAGAATAAAATACAGTATTTTGGATGTTGTTTTCACCTACCTGCTACATTTTTTGCTTCAGTGCCTACCTTAATATTCTGTCATAATAAATATTTTTTAAGTCTAGCTCTGACCCGGTAACTCTTAACATGGTTATAAACTTATTCACCGCTGAACTTTCCTAATGAACTATTCCAACCTTTGAATTGGAAGAGTTCAAATGTGTCTTTAGGGGTGAATGAGTTAATACTTACATCAGTGATGTAACTAAGGTTGCTTAACTGAACACCTGTTGTTGATGTTGAATTAGTTATACATTTCAATTTAAAGGGTCAGCATCAAGAAGAATCATTAACTCCATATCTTGGTAACTAAATGCGATGTGGATAATACTTTCCACAGTTAACCTACACATTATGTCTCCAGCACAAAGTACACAGAGGCATACACATATAGGGAGATATTAGCCAGGTGGCATAGGACTAGAAGTAAGCCCCTGATCAGGCAGCTCCTGCGAATTCCTCAGAATTGTATTGATTATATATATATATATTAGTACATGCTAATTGTATGTATATATCTATGTACTGTAAAGGGCTTTAGAGTGGCTTTCATTGGCTAGATAGGGTGCTATATCAAATGTTGTATATTGTTATTATTATTACATTTTACCTTTCACAGTTGTATAGTATAACAATAATAATAAACATTTGTATAGCACCCTATATAATTTGCAGAATTTTCCTAAGGTGCTTTACAGCACATGAATAAAGAGTATTCCTACAGGGACAGTTAAAAATATAGTAGATAAAAAAGGCATATCAAATCAGAATTTTACATCGGGTAAAAAGACATTTATCACCATATGCATATCAATATATACTATAGTGTGGAGTTAACTGGAGTATACATGAGGTCTGCGCAAAAGAGCCTAAAATGCAGATGTAAAATTGTGGGTCTTTTTTATCCTTCTTGAATTTTGCCAGTGTTTTTTACTTCCTGGTAGAAGATGGGAAGCTTTTCCACACTGAGGCCGCAACCAAAATACCAGTTTCCAAAAGTCACAGTACACGATTTTTGGACACGCAACAATGATTCTGTCTCCGACCCCAGTGATTGTGATGGCTGATAAGCGGTGACAAGCTCCTATAAATACCGGGGAGCTGTTTATTCAGTGTCTTGAACGTGTACACCAAAATTTTGTACTGCGACCTGTATCATATATGCTACATTATAACTCAGCATCTAATCCTGACTTGCCTACAGAGCGAGGGATAATGACTGTATCCTCTTGTTATTTCAGGATCGTCAACAAGCTCCCTAGATTCCAGTGGGAGGAAGGCTAGACCACCGAACAAGAAACGGTATGAAGAGGAACTAGAAGCACTCCAAAACACTATCAAGGAAAAGGAAGCTGAGCTGGTATCCTTTCTGCCTATTTAATAGAGCTGTAACAATTTTGTGCTATCAGTATGTCAATTATAAAGAAAAATTCTTGATTCCATGTACACATTGATATTTTAATTAGAAATATTGATATCCATCTGGTTTTCTAATTGGAAATATTCATATTTATCTCCTTTTTGAAATATAGTTGAATTGGTGGTTAATATTTTAATATCTGTTGCAATTTTTTCATAAATATTGTTGGAAGTTTAAAAAAAAATCCTTATGATAGCTGGGACATGTGCCTTTTGTCCGAATTATTCTGACGTTTTATCAACTTTTTTATATCGGTCTGTCGTCGATTAACGTCAGAACTCCGGCCCTCTATAATATGCAGGAAATAAGCAACCCACGCCCGGGTCGCACTTCAAACTGATATTTTAGAAACAAATCGTCACTTTCACACACATGTCGCACATGGATCAAAAGATCTGATATTTGGGAAGATATCACACAAAATAGATGATTTTGGGAGAATACAAAGATTTTGGTATCGATTTTGGGAAAACACTGCAGAAGTTATCTTTACAAAGAACCTTCTAGTAGCTACTTTTTATGGTTGATGTTAAAATCTGAATGAAAATATTTAAAAAAAATCCACCTTTACCTGTTAATAAAGTTGTACCTCATGGCAACAAGGCTCTCAGTTGACCGTTGGCATTTAGCATTTTGAGAAGTCAAATAACTTTTTCCCTCAAACATAATTAAATGGAGGGTCAAGACACACACATGTCAAATAGATTGTGTAGTCAGGTGGCACAATGGATAGTGCACTAGCTAGCCTTTCAACAAGACGGTCGTAGTTTGATTCCCTGATTGGACATGAAACGTTACGTGGTCATGGCACCTGCCTGACCACATGATTTTTCTCCTAGTTCTCTGGTTTCAGCCCCCTTCAAGCTACCTTCCAGGCCAACAAGAGTGATTAATATAAAATGTTAGAACTTGTTTCGCAATCGTTGTAAAATATTAAGATAAATTTTAATTTCATAAATATCAACTAGATATATGTCTTTCCAAACTCGTAAGTCGAAGCTAATTTTGGAAAGTAAAAAACCTACTGTCAAGGTATGTCCTGCTGCAATCAGCAATAATGGCAAGATTTTTGCTTTATGACCTTGACAACTACACAGAAGTCAATTACACAGCACCTGAGCGATGACACGCACAAAAATGGCCTCCGTACGATGCGATCCGAGAAGAGTGCTCATATAGACAGACTAAAACACATTGAGCATGAAGTTAAAACCCTGAACTCGGACATCTCAAAAAAGGTATAATTCACATGAAATAGAAAATATGGAGAAACAACATCTAGATTCTGTATTTTACGATATATATATATGTGTGTTGCAGCTATACCTAGGCTAGGCTAGCCATCCTTATTACCCTCTGAAAGCTTGAGTGATAGTTAGCTTTGGATATTTTAGAAACATCATATAAACCATATAAACCATATAAACCATATAAAAGTAAAATGTTAAATCTAAATGTTGATGCTCCTTTTTTTCGAATCTTTGTGTTCACCTTCAATGATGGAGCTGAATACTGTTGTATTTTCATCGGTAATCATCGTAGATTCCTGCTATCTACATTTATGACTCCAGACATATATTCTCTCCAGCTCCTTTGGGAGACCCAATTACATGTTTTGAATTCTTTATTGTGTTTTGTTTCACCATTATTGGTACCTTTTCCGATTTCATCACATGGCGTCATTATATCACCCACATGTGTGTCCATGATCCGAGTGAACAGCTTAAATTGAAGCTATTTTCAATGTGGATAAAGTAGGAAAAAATAAAAACATGCTGGTCAAATTGTCAGTTGACAGTCTATAGTCGAAATTCCTTTTGTAAGCAGGCCATAATCCTCAAGATCAAATTATTGTGTAGAAGTTGATGATTTTTCCGCTGTCAAAACCCTGTAATAAACTAATATATACCGGTATTATGATAATTTTTCTGCTGTCAAAACCCTGATATATATACAATTATCATGAGAATTTTAGGCATATATATATAGACTGATATTGGAGTATTTCTTTTTCCTCATTCAGAAGGGGGAACTAGACCGGTTGCAATCCGCTCTACATTACAAGAGCGAGGACCGGATTGACCATTCCATAACGTAAGTTTGATCAAAAGCAAAATACAGCAGCGATATTTGCAATGAGAAATCTATGGCCATGACTGAGTGGAGGTTATATAATTTTGGGGCTGGTTCAAAATCTAAGAATTCGGGACAAAGTTTTCTATGAACCTCTCATTGGTTTTATTTAATAAGATAATGAACAGCAAAGGAGTGAAACTGGCCCCTTGTACCTCTTGTTTATTACTTCGGGTTTGTCCATCAATAGTTGAACCATTATAGACTTAATACATTTAATACGTATGAATTATCAATTAGGGTGCACAGGTGTAACCACAGGTTTAGAGCCTCAGATGTAAATACAAGTATTGAGACTGCTCTCAGAGTGATAGTATTTATAAACGTTAATGAGACAATCACATATTTTCTTGAACAGGACAATTTTACTAGGGTAGTGGTGTTTCGCAATCTTGATTATTAAAAAAAAAAAAAAAGGTGTTTTGACAGACGAAGCTAGGGCCCCGAGTTATAACCAAATCTAAATAATAAAATGTATCTGTAGAAGTTATTTTCGCCAATACAAATGTACTAATTAATTAGAACAGTTATAACCTAGTTAGAATAAACTTATTTTGCAGAAGACTTGATTCCCTGCTTAAGAATCAGAATTTTAAGCTCTCTGAGGAAAAGAAGATCGTCACTGAAATAAATAGCCTGAAACGCTCAAAAAAAGTCTTACGGTAAGTTCACGTTTGATTTGAGATTTTCACATCTTTTGGGGTCAAAATGGACAATTTTTCCTGTAACTATGGAAAAGTCTCAGAAGGAAGGATTCAAAATGGAACAAAAAAGAAAATGTCTTCTGGCTGTATTTGAGATCATTTAGTAGTTTTCTGTAAAGAAATAAAAGTCACAGTTGTAAAAATGTTCTTCAAAATTGACCATATTGAACGTGAAATTCTTTGTTTGTCATATTCAAAGTCAGTGAATTTCCCAAAGCTATGAGCCTTTCATTCCTCCAGTCCATAGTTCAACTTGATAGTTGATATAAAAGATACATAATTTTATATATATTAACAGATAATAAACTGGCTGGTAGAGTACCATTAACATTTTGTATCGTGTTTCAAAACCTGTCATAATTTATACATGTATTAAGTTTTATTTAAAAAATAATGGATCCATTTCCTACAGTATTATCAGATATCTCCCACTAATTAAATGATTCAAACTCATTCACCCCTGAAATTTCATAATGAACTATTCCAACCTTTGAATTGGAAGAGTTCATATATGTCTTCAGGGGTGAATGAGTTAAGGATGTTATAATTAATAGGTCATATTTTATAAATTTGTCATTTGATGCTTGTATTATGTTATTTCATCCTTGCGACTTGTAACAGGGATTTCTTAGCACTTAAGAAGGAGAATGACGACATGCGGAGCAAGCAGAAAAGTCTGCGAGAGGAACGTGATGTAAGCAACGTTTTATCAATTGCTTTAAAGTGTCATCTGGGTCTTTGCCAATAGTGAAACTCAGTATTTTGTAAGGTATATACATGTATGTGTAAGGGTATTATGTATTATTGTATGATTGGCTTATTAGTTCGTAGTGTTCCGATAATCGATTAACCAATTCCAATTAATCGATTGATAAATTTCATCATCAATTCATCGGTTTAAATGTTGCATGCTGTTTTCTGTTGATATCTGTCAGATTTACTCTTACTCAAATTCTAGTAGTAGGTTAAAACTAAAAGTGTAAAAACCTAAAGACTGTCAAATGGATAAACCAAGTCAGCCTTTGATTTTAAATGGCAAAATTACTGTATGCTGCAAATCCCAATTCTTATCATAATTACACATATTTCAAATAGATTTATCAGAGATCAGATGTTCCGATTATAATCGATAGTCGTATGAAGACTTATAATCGATAGTCGTTCATTAAAAGTCTTCCGAAAATCGATTATGATTTATGCTTCGTATTCCCAACACTATTGGTTAGGATAAGGCATTTGTGCTTGCAAGTAATGTTTAACATCTTGTAAAGTACAATATCTATGCCAATGTATGCAACATATAAATACGTAAATCTGTTAAAACTGATGAAAAGGAGTTACAGTAATAAAAATATGTAAAACAAAAACACCATTTTCACTGCATTCCTACCAAAGCTTGGGATACATTCGCGTATCCGGGTTGAAATGGTACAGGTGGCGCAGAAATATTCCACGATAAACAAACGCATTTGGACTGTTCTATAAGCAGAGCTAAAAATGCATGGTTTCGGAGAATAAATAACAATGTATCAAGAATATTATGCCCTTTTTTCAAGCGTCCACTGATTTACATAACGTATCTTAAAAAAAATACATGTGGCTTGACATTGTTTTAAAAAGAAATAACGCAAACTAGCAATAGTCAGTATTTAAGTTTTGGTCAGGTACGTCTGGACCCCTCAATCTACACGTGCCGCATATTCTTGAGGTCAGCCTCGGTTCAGGTCTGTGTCTGTCGTTTTCTTTACAGGTTCAACTGTTTCAACCAGATACGTGAATGTAGCCTTAGTATTTATGAAGGAAAACATACATAATTTTAATGCCTTTTGTTACTCTTGACCATAGAAAGAGAGATAAATAAATAACATAAATGTAGCACGTAGGATGTGTTTTTATGTCAAAGCGATTTCTAGGTTTGAATTCTTTTAGTGACTATCATTTCACTGTTGACTTCTTGCTTTTTTTGTCAACAGAGTTTACAAACGTTTGTTAACCAGCTCCGCCGCAAAGAAGATGAACATAAAGATGTGGTGCACAAAAAGAAACATCGAAAGGACACCCTCAAGAAAGGTATTATAATTTTTATATAGAACAAACAAAAACAATAGTATACTGTATGCATATCAGGTGTTTTAACTCATTCACCCCTGAAGTCACATTTGAACTCTTCCAATTCAAACTTTGGAATAGTACACTATAAAATTTAAGGGGTGAATGAGTTGAGCAAGTATATGCTATATACTGGGAAACTATTGCCATGTCAAACTTTTTCCCTACACTGGCAAACTCCATTTATGCTCAGTGTTAATTTTGCTCTTCTATTTGACGGCTTTGTGTATTATGTTGTTTAATAATTTTGGCTCTGAGGATTAATTTTCCCTCATTACTGAAGATTTTTACATTCTTTATGAGGTGACGAAATTGTGAAAAATCAGAAAATTAACTTTTTATCACTCAATGAAAATACCACACACTTCCACGGTAGCAGTAGCATGGGGATAAAACTGTGTAAATTTAAAAGAAGTAATTTTATTTTGAACAAATTTCTGAGATTTGCATCATGTGTAAATACAAAATACCCTCAGGCTGACAGCATGGTCGTTAACAAATCTTTTCCTATAATCCTTGAAAATACTGTTAAAACTTTTTGCAACAATTTAGCTCATTTCCAAACTAAAGAATACTTCAATTCTTTGCTATAAAATTTCAAAATACCAGAGCCCACTTGTATAAAATATCTCAACACTTGAGATTTCCTCAAGTCGTAAGATTTCCCATAGACAATACATTGCTTTGGATTTTCCTTAACTTTGAGATGTTTTATACAAGTGGGCCCTGATGTACTTGAAATACGAAGAAAATATTTGTTTTACATCTTTTTATCATTCTATTTTTCCAGAGCTTGATAATCTGTATGACATGAAGCGGCGCATGGTGCAAGATTTTAAGCAACAAGAGAAGGATTATGTTGAGGTCAAGGGTGAAATTCGACGACAGAAACGAAAAGAAATTGTAAAGAAAAAGGAGGAACCATGTTCTCAAATGGAGGCATTCCAAAAATCGTTGTAAGTTTTAAGAGACTTGTTATAAAAACAATGAAAGTAGACCAGATTTTCTGGCGGAGAAAAGAAAAACGTGTGTCAGATTTTCTCCACTGCATATGTATTCAAAATCTGCACAAGTTTTCTATTTTCTCCACACCGAAGAAAAACAGTCCACTTTGTCTTAATAGTTTGGACTTAAATCTTCACAAATAAAAATGTTTAGGAATTCTTTCTGCATAGATAATTTTAAAATGATTTTTTTTTTCTTTTTTTTTCTAGTAAATCATATACATTTGGATAACATGTCAAATCATGCTAGATAACATCACACAGGTATATTGTAGGGTTGTCAAACTGGTCGAATCTTAGTTACTGGTTATTAGAAATATCTTTGGATGTAGTAACCTGTTAATCGGTCAACTTGATAATACTACCAAAAATATGCTTCCTGTTTATGAAATTTCTCACAACGTTCTTAACTCATTCACCCCTGAAATTTCAAAATGAACTATTCTAACTTATGAATTGGAAGAGTTCAAACGTGTCTTCAGGGGTGAATGAGTTAACACAGCTTATTAATTGATTACCATGAAAGGTCAAAGTCTCGCCACAAGAACACTGCAGTAGTTATTTTTACTCGAATCTATGTGGAAATTATAATAATAATGATAATAATTGAGGTTCTTATATACCGCTTTATCACAACCTAGTTCGTAGGGCGTCTCAAAGCTGTTCTCAAATTATTATCCGTGGTTATAGGGCCTTTGCAACCAGCCAATATCTTTCTCAACTCCCTGGGGAGCATACAGCCGGTGCTGCCATTTCGGCGCTCACAGAGCTCTAGCATCCAACAATTCTAGCACTGCCCAACCACATAATAATTTACAGCTGAGTAGACTGGAACAAGCGGAGTAAAGTATCTTGCTCAAAGATACAACACAGTGTTGGCAAATGTGAATTTGGGTACTTTTTCAAGGGTTTCACTGATATTCAAATGTTCGTTCTGTAGATCATTTAACATATTTGATGCCCAACCTGAAAAATCAAGTCCTACTTGGCAGAGTTAGCATTTCAGAACTTTGCCTTCTGTTACCCCTTTAACCTATTCACCCCAAAGTCACATTTGAACCTAACCAAAACAAAGACTGGGCAAGTCCAGTTTGAATATGTAGGGGTGAATGAGTTAAAATATGATCAGACTTGAGATTATTGGTGGCATCTCTGTGTCGATTTTTACTACTGTATACTGAGAAATGTTTGCCCCATCAAACTTTTGACTTTCGCGGGTAAAATCTAGATTCAGTCAGTGTTTATTTTGCCCTTCTCATTTTATAACTATGTATATCATGTTGTCTACTAGAAGGCACGGTAGTCTAGTGGTAGGACGCCAGGCTCGTGACCGAAGGGTTGCGTGTTCGAGTCACGGCACGGCACTGTGTTGTATCTTTGAGCAAGACACTTTACTCTGCTTGTTCAAGTCTACTCAGCTGTAAATGAGTACGTGGTTGGGCAGTGCTAGAATAGTTGAATGCTAGCTCTTAGCGTTGAAATGACAGCTCTGGCTGTATGCTCACCAGCCCAGGGAGTTGAGAAAGATATTGGCTGATTGCAAAGGCCATACAACCATGGACAATAATAATCTGTGAATGGCTTTGAGATGACCAACAAACTAGGTTGTGATAAAGCGGTATATAAGAACCTCAAATTATAATTATTACTACTATTTTTTGTTATAATGATTATTTGCCCTTGTTACAGTATTAAGTTAAACTTCAGACATACTGATAGATTACCAGAACAACACTGCTTTTTTAGGACAAAAAAAGAAGTGTGTTTGATTAGTCTTCACCGGCTCATTGGGGTCTATACCTTCACCGGCTCATTGGGGTCTATACCTTCACCTACATTGGGGTCTATACTTTCACCGGCTCATTGGGGTCTATACCTTCACTGGCTCATTGGGGTCTATACCTTCACCGGCTCATTGGGGTCTATACCTTCACCTGCACATTGGGGTCTATACTTTCACCGGCTCATTGGGGTCTATACCTTCACCGGCTCATTGGGGTCTATACCTTCACCGGCTCATTGGGGTCTATACCTTCACCGGCTCATTGGGGTCTATACCTTCACCGGCTCATTGGGGTCTATACCTTCACCGGCTCATTGGGGTCTATACCTTCACCGGCTCATTGGGGTCTATACCTTCACCGGCTCATTGGGGTCTATACCTTCACCGGCTCATTGGGGTCTATACCTTCACCGGCTCATTGGGGTCTATACCTTCACCGGCTCATTGGGGTCTATACCTTCACCGGCTCATTGGGGTCTATACCTTCACCGGCTCATTGGGGTCTATACCTTCACCGGCTCATTGGGGTCTATACCTTCACCGGCTCATTGGGGTCTATACCTTCACCTGCACATTGGGGTCTATACTTTCACCGGCTCATTGGGGTCTAAACCTTCACTGGCTCATTGGGGTCTTAACTCTCACCGGCTCATTGGGGTCTATACCTTCACCTGCTCATTGGGGTCTAAACCTTTACCTTCTCATTGTGGTCTTTACCTTCACCTGCTCATTGGGGTCAAATTCTTCACCTACTCTTTGGAGTCTTAACCTTCACCGGCTCATTGGGGTCTAAACCTTTACCGGCTCATTGGGGTCTAAACTTTCACCGGCTCATTGGGGTCTATACCTTCACCTGCTCATTGGGGTCTATACCTTCACCTAATCATTGAGGTCTTAACCTTCCGCTGCTCATTGGGGTCTTAACCTTCACCGGCTCATTGGGGTCTAAACTTTCACAGGCTCATTGGGGTCTAAACTTTCACCGGCTCTTTGGGGTCTATACCTTCACCTGCTCAATGGGATGTATACCTTCACCTACTTATTTGGGGTCTACACTTTCACCGGCTCATTGGGGTCAAAATTCGGTAGAAGTAATATGATATCTGACTATGGAATTTGCGACTGGTTTGAGGCTATCCAGCCATGTAACCAGGAAACCGGTTTACTGTTGACAACCCTAGTTTAATGTCATCTCAAATTAAATGGCACTTAATTAATAATTACTACAAAACCAAGAACTTGTGTAATATGCTGTGTTTTGTTGCAGGGAGGAGTACGCTGTACAGAGGGAGCCTTATGCAGACGAAATCAATCTGTGCAATACCCTCATATACTACCTACAGAAGTATATACAGAACCAAGACGACCTGCCTCAGGACGAACCACCCGCTGGCAAGGGTCTTAGTGAGTATACACTCCAAGGTCGTAAGTTTAGCGCGTAACTGTTTATTGGTGAAAATCGTGATAATGTGACGACCCTTTTGATGAAAAAGAAAACAATTTGTACATAAGCATTAGTGTTATTCCTATTGATATATTCTAGGGCTGTCACAATATATCAGAAAACATGCCGGTATATCATATTGTACCACAATACAGAGATAAATNTCTCTCTGAGAACAGATTTAAATTTGGCTCATTTTAAACAGAAACACACTATAAATGTATTTTATATGGGAAATATATTGTGAAATTCTCATGATTATTATCATTGACTTTGAATGTCTGTGGGAATTGTTTTCTGTTTTACCTTTGTTAATTACGTGTACCAACAATTTCTTAATTTTAAGATATCAAGCACTAAATATGTAAGTAAAACTTTCTTGGCCATAGGGAATCGTAGACACATTGTCAATGGTGTGTGTGTTCTTAATACTATGACTGTTTCAAGGGTCTAGAAGATAGGACTGTCACAGTTTATCGGAAAACAGTTATATCACAGTACACGGGTATATTGTATTGTACCACAATACAGAGATGAAAAATTGCTGTATAGCGATATTACTTAAAAGCTTATTTTTATGTATCTTATTCTGCTTGGTGTTTTAACTTTGCAAATTACTACAAATTCTAACAGATATGCCAATAAGAATAAAACAAACTTTTAATAGTGGTGGGAATTAGTTCAAATTTTGTAATCGATGGTTAAAAATCTTAAATCTATGTGATCCATATTATATATGATTAAGTTTGATAACATTCTGACAACAACTTATTATAAAATCAAGCACATCCTACCTATGACAATATATCGGGAAACGTATCGCGATATATTCATTCTGTATTGCAACATTATATTGTGATACACTCTTGGCGTATTGAGACACCCCTAATTTATTCGATGATTAGTTGCTTTACCTCCGACTATGACTACTCAATCGTGAGTTTCTGTGATTGATGTTGGTTTTAATATAACATGAACATTTTGAAGGATTATTGAGATTTGGAGCAGACCTGAAAACTTCTTATAAACAAACACTTTTACTTAAAGCTTTTATCATAAACAGCACTCAGACAACATTTCTGCCCAGATAGGTATTTAGAATCTACCACATTTTACCTATTTCGATGAAGGCTTCTCCGTTTCATTTCATTTTATGATTGATCAACAACCCTTCTTCGATCATTTGACAAATGGTAACAATGATGCATGAGTTTTGAAGGGATTCACAACAATATAAACATTTAGAAGTGTTGATGATTTTATTGTACAAAAAAAAGAAAGAGGGAAAAAAGCCGCTAGCATGGCATATTTTCACAGTAAAGATACCGTCCTCCTATGACCCTGACTGTTGTCTCCCTAGGCACCCGTCCTCCCATGACCCTGACTGTTGTCTCCCTAGGCACCCGTCCTCCTATGACCCTGTCTGTTATGAGGACGTTAAATCCCAAACAAACAAGTGAGTGCTTGTGTTGTGCAGCGGATAGCCCACTTGCCTTTCACCAAGGCGGTTGGGGTTCGATTCCCCGATCGAACGTGAAAATGTATGGGAATACCTGCCCGACCACCTGGGTTTTTACCCAGGTACTCCTGTTTCCTCTCACATTAAGACCCCTGCGCGCTAACATCCGGGCCAACAAGAATGATTAATATAAGTTGAAATAACTTGTTTCTAAATTGTTGTTTCTAAATTGTTAATATAAATAAAGTATATTTTTTTATATAAACAAAAAATTGCAGTAGAGATATTTTATTTTCAATAGTCTAGACATAAAATCTGGATCTACTAAACCTTGCGACAGGAAATTGCTTCTGTGAAAACAAAAAACAGATTTTCAACAAATTTAAGCATGTCATACTTTTGGTTTGCTTGTAGATTTGTCGTCCTCTAACTGTTCCGCTGAACTAGCAGCTGAACTTGAGGAGGGAATGTATGTGCTTAGACGCAAGACAGAGGAGGATTCAGAGTATCCTGGGACGGGTCGTCGTTCCGGAAAACGCCGCCTCAGCAAAAAGGGCAAACGTTTATCATCTGTTGTAAGTTTGCAGTAATGGATCTTAGGATATATAACTGTTCCAAAAGATGAGTGAATTCAAGTCATAGCGCAGCATCAGTTGTCTGGTCGTTTGTTCTCCATCAAACTCTCACTTTATAACACTAGTCGTGAAGAAATTTGGAGCATCCGTGGACCAAGGGGGGTTTGGTGTTGAATAAATTAGGGGGGGGGGCTACTACAGGCAGGGAAGAGAGGTCCAAATGGGGGAAATATAGATAACTCTTGATCATCCTATACCTTTAGTATGGGCGAAGGATTTTAACTAAATTTTATCTGGAGCATCTTTTGAACAAGTTGACTTGATGTATAAACTCCGGGTGTAACTTGAGGGGGAGGGTAGGGCGGAAAAAGCGTTAACTCCATATCCTTTAGAGATTAAGGGTTTTTGATTTTAAAAAATCTGGAGTATTGTTGTACTAAGGGGTTTTAATGTTACATGAACTATGGGTGTGGCCCCTTTGAGGGCAGAATGGCTGGCTCCAATGAAGGAAAGGTGGTAAGTATTTAAAATCCTTCTCCTTCTTCTGTATGGACTTAGGGATTATGACCAAATTTAATCCAGAGCATACTTGGGACAGTGTTCTATATATGAAGGGTGTGGCCCCTGTCAGGTCAGAGGGATTCAACCTAATAGCTGAAATGAAGATAAGAAAATTTCATCGTTCTTTTATTCAGAAATTTCTAAGATCCTCACTCTAAAACTACATATATTTTTGCTGGACATCAAGCTGCTAGGATCAGCCTCCTAGCCCCAACCCAAGTCTCTGGGTAATAACATGGAACCATTTGGTGGTGGGGAATATTTAGCTAGCTTGTGTAACCGGGCCTTATGTAAGTTTGTCAGCAATAGAAACGTGTGTTATATATAGGACCATAACAATGTTTGCTAAAATATTCATTATTTATATTTACATTTTGATAGAGTAAGTATTCTTTATTTACTTATTTCATACAGTTTTTGAACCGCAAATCAGGCGTTGACAACAATGAAATTGATGACGTCACAATAGAGATTGATGACGTTACAATAGCAAATGTTGTTATAGTCTCATAACAACATTTACCTTCGCAATGCATTACAATGAAAGGATGCAGAGCAAATATAAATATTTAGCTATCAAGTTGTTTATCAAAATCTGATGAAAGAAAAGCTATTACATTAATACCGTATTTTTCCAACAAAAAGCCCATGTCTAGAATTAGCCCTCTCATATCTGTTACAGCTAAATAAAAATGTTAACAAATGCTATTTCATTTCCTATATTATATACACACCTCCCTTTTTTTAGTCAGAGATTATGGCCGCATTCGTTTATTGCGATCCAAACAGGTTTGAACAGGTTCAACCTTATTTCATAAATGAATAACTCTGGTCAAATCCGTTCAACCTGATTGGATCGCAATTTTTGGGTTTGACCAGAGTTGTTGTTCGTTTATGAAATAAGGTCGAACCTAGTAATCTGATGCTGCTTTCAGGCAAGCCTTGACAATGCCTTGCAAGGCCTGCATAAACATTTGCAGGTCCGCCAGGATTTGTACCCGAATATATTACATTTACAAAGAGACAAACAGTTTGTTTTGACCCCTAGGGCTTATTGGAGGATAAATGCAGTATATTACTTTAATATTCAAAATTTGAAGATTGAGTTTAGACCCTCACATTAAGCTTGTTTCTTTTTTCCAGACAAAGCCTGTGACACACACACCTCAGATATTTTCCCAGTTTGCCTCTCTAAACCTGAATGCGCCTTCAAATCATTCCGAAATACCGGCTTCCTTGGAGCAGTTGCAAGCTCGGAAGGTAAAGTCAACTTCTCCAACTGATAGATAATGCTGATGACATAATAAGTTTTTATTTTCAGTGGAAGAAGCTAGGTAAACCCTAGCCTTCTTAAAATTTGGAACCCAAGAAAGCATCATGGTAGATGAACTGTATTACATAATATATGGCCATTGTCACTATTGAGAAATATTTGCTGAAGTCTTTTTCAAAAGAAATATTATCCGTAAAATCAGATGTGGTGATGCATTTTACCACCAGAAAAACTGCAGGGGTTGAACTCAGGACCTTGACATTGCAAAACCAACACTCGCATTACTGACCAGGAATTATAAATGCACATAGGAAGTTCTCATACAAAGCATATATCTTACATCATAGAAATGGGGAAATATTCTTTAATACCACGGCATGACAAATGATGTATTTAGGAGGCACAGTAGTCTAGTGGTAGGACGCCTGGTTCGTGACCGAAGGGTTGCTAGTTTGAGTCACATCACGGCATTGTGTTGTATCATCGAGCAAGATACTTTACTCCCGCTTTGAAATGTCCTACTCACTAGGTTGTGATAAAGCAGTATATAAGAACCTCAAATTATTATTATAATCATATATTTCAGGATTTCTATAAGGACGGTTGCCAGCTGAATCAGTCTATTACCACACCTGCTATAGAGGAGCACCACACTAGCGATGCAGGCGTCTCCACTAGTGACGCTGGGATCTCGCTGACGGAAAGCGGTATGTGCGAGATGTCCCGCCAGGCTAGCAACACAGAAAGTACGGAGAACCCGGCAGAGCTACAATTTGGCTTTCTGGATGAGCTTGTGAAACTGTCGAGTGAGGAAGCTGCGTCCGAAACAATGTCCGAGGTTTCCGAGGATACCCTCGGGCGGAGCAATTCAAATTCTGACTCCACTGAGCAAGCTCAGTCAGAAGGAGACTTATCGGATGGCACTCCCACATCTGTGCAGGATAAAGAGGCCGAAATTAGCAGTGATATAGGTAGTGTGAAACCAGAAAGAGCAGGTATAGCAGGGTTAAAGTGTGAGAATAGTTTAGTTGGGGAACCAATGCTCAATAGCACGTACAATGACAATAAATGCGATTGTGATAACCAAAAAGGCAACGTCCTCACTAATCGGGGCTCAGAGCTAGGGAAAGACAACTCTGGTATGCATAAACTGAATATACGAGATGACCCTGTTAACCAGGGGTCAAAGGTTAGGGAAGTTGTGCCCGATGACTGTCAGGAGACGGACTACGAGTTTGACATGCCACCGGAAACCTCACCATGCGTGTCTTGATGTTAGTAACTGCTTAGCCACCATGACTGTCCTGCGTGTTGTGAATGTCGAAGGGTTAGGAATCCAGATCATTCAATGTGGTTATAAGTTTACAGAAATGTTCAAATGAAAAAAGTTTTTAATTAATTTAAATTTTATTTAAATTACTATATAACAGGTAATTTTTGTGGGAGTATTGTATTTGCATTTTCCATGGAAGGATTCAACTGCAAATTAAACAATGCAGGGGAAAATTCGTGTTTCAGGCATTATTGTAAGATCTAGGTCAAGACTTTACCCTTTCACCCCTATGCAACTTTTGTAGACTCTATCATGCTTTGATCTGGATGATTCCATTATGGTCTACAGCGATGAAAGGGTTAAGACAAACAGCAATACATACAAAGAACATCAAACAGTTCACTTTATGAATTTAAACGTTAATTAGAATAAAATTACATTCTATTCATGTTTATATATGAACAAGGTTTACTGTTAAAATGTTGACACTTTTTCAAATACCTCTGCAGTATTTCAATGTTTCAACAAAAATAAAAACAATTGTATAAGAATAAATACACAATACAGGGCTAGAAAGTAAGACAGGGCTAGAAAGTAAGTGTATCCCGATAGTCTGAGACTAGTGAAATCTGCAGCTGGACTAGTGGTTCTCAAAACAGCTAGCATGATTGACTACCGGTAAGTCAAAATTTCATATTAGTTATCTTGGTGAATGATATTTGGTTAGCGGAATTTTTACAAGGACTAGTAAAAGTTGGAAAGTACTATCACAACTGACTGGTGTTATTCAAAATTAATTTCTAGCCCTGCAATAGAAAGTTTTATAAACATCTAATTGTGCTAGAATACCACAGACTGTCCTAATTTCTGCTAATTCTACAATGCACGAATGTCAATTCCATCAGGAAAATGCGAAGTAACCCTGCACAAATTCAAAGTTGTATACACTACATGCTACTATGTTTTGCTGTTAGATGTCATCATCAATCATTTTTATTGTGTGCTTTATTATAAAGAAACGTCGTCACCATATTTTCTTTCTCACTTTGAAACAGAAGTTCTTTCATGGTCCTGTTCTACCAGTCCGTTGTAAAACTCAAATACATATTTATAATTTATTGTACAATGTACAAGTATTTATATATTCAAGAGATTTTAACAGTAGTTTTGCTATATTTTGTGAAATTTTAGTTTTAAAATTGTTGTGTAGATTTTACACATCTGACTGGGGGGAAAATCAGTTTTTCTAGAGAACATATATATATTTTTTATTATCTAACAAATTTACCCTCGCTAGTTGCCTTAGACCAGTCCGGGGTAAATAAGTCTATTTTAATTAGGATTTTATCAATGGTTGACAGAATTAAAAATCTTTCACAGGGCATTCTGACTCCAGAAGAATTTGGTCAGTGGTCAACAAAAATATATATCTGTCTCGGGGTATTCCGAGTCCAGAAACAAATATATGTCAAAGTGCGTTCTGGACACAGCAGGGTTTAATCAATGGTCAACAGAAATGAAAATCTTTTGCAGGGTATTCTAAACCCTGAATAATTTAGTCATTGACCACTTAACGTAAAAAAATATTGTATCTCTTTACCTGTGATAGACTGAGGCTTACTGAGTAGAGTTGAGCCCTATTTGTTTTTATAGCAAATTGTAATATTATAATCATACAGCTGAATATGTAGTAAGAGATCTAGACTACCTTTGCCTGGGAGGGCATTTTAGTTTAATTAAGGATTGAAATGTATTTTAGGACATTCCTTGATTCAAACGAGCACATCTTGGCGAGTATATATATGCTTGAACAAAACTGCATTGCATATCATCATAAATATTATAACCATGCATTTCATTCCTTATATTTACGTCCAAAACCAAAAAGAAAATTGTGTAACATCTTTCTTAGAGGTTTCTTTCAACCCATTGATACATTTTGAATGAGCTGTTATACCAAATGGTGGAACAGCCATTTTTGTGGGAACCTGGTACATTTGTATAGTGGTTTCTATGGTAACCAGTTCAGTTGGGGACAAACATTGGTTGGAAATCATATTATAATTTTGTCGTAAATTGAAATTTCATTTTAAAAATCATGAAAAATCATCCCCCGAATGGTCATATGTAAAGAAAAGGGGAAACAACACCAATGATAACAGGTTTTATGTTGCAGATGGTGTCATGAAAAAGAACATAAAATCTCCACAAAATCGATTGCTGTGTATGTACATTCTGTTCTTATTTCTGACATAGAAAACAGAAGGAGTTATGAATGAATTATATTTTGTGGTATAGTAGTGATAATAATTTTTATTTTGGTCACGAAGCATCATTACAATATTTGGTGTTTTTTTAAGAAATATATTGTGTCTTTTTTTTTTTAAATTGAAGTTCATTGATTTGTTATTGTTTTCAGTTGATCAAATAAGATTTAACATTGTCGAGGCATTTATCTACAAGGGTTCCATCAAATTTATTCGTAAAATAGTTACCAATAAGACTGCAAGTTTTATACAATTGTAAATAATTTTTGTGAACACTTAAATTTCACAATAGTACTTAACAACTTATATGTATACATATACATGTACTAATTTTTGCATTTATGCATCAGACCTCTTATATACGAGGCTTTAAGTCACAAATTGAGCAAAAACAGAAATAAGTTCCCTAATAAAAATATAAGCCAGATTTTTTAATTTGTGATAGGATGTCCTCACAAAATAAAGCGAAATTATGTCATGTATAAAGTGATTTATAAGTTTGTTACAGTTAAATTATATGAAAGACATAAATAATTTTACATAGATGTAAATAAATTTTCAAACATACTGTAGGAGTTGAAATTTTCACGCTGCAGAAATGTTCATGTATATTTGCGTTCAGAATGTCGCACCCAAAGACATCCCCACGTGAATATGATTATTGATATATTACATATTTAGATAGATTTCATAACTACATGACGTATTGACAACGTGAAAATTGCCACACCGCAAACAGTTTAAATAGTCACAGCGCGAACATTTCCACCCGCGATAATTTTCACTTCTACAGCTGTGTAACATGAATGGTACTCTGTATATATTGAACAGGATTCTCAGGTTTTGTAGAGGATTCTCAGGTTTTGTAGAACTGCAGATTGACGCTTGTGTGGTTGAATGTGGACAAATGATCATTACATACATATTGATTAATAAATCTGTGACAATGAATGCAACAGTTTTATTATATTTTGTACGTACTGTTTTATGATTCCGCCCCAGTCTCATCCTTGGAAACAAAAGATTCCGCTCTTGATATTCATACCTTCTCCGCACCTCATATTTGAATTTGTTATAACCAAATCGAAGGCTTGCAGGAAGCTATTCGATTGGTTTCGGGTATAAAAAACTGACCAGTCGCTAGGTTGATACCTGTCCTGTGAAGATTACAGAGGAGCAACACTCGACCTCAAAGCCTGTTGATTTTACATTTTCGCTGCGGCATGATTATTTTGATCTTAATTTATCAAAAGACTTTCCTTTCTTTTATTTTCTGTCTTCTTTCTCTTTTTCCGGCAGTGACTCCCTAGGCACCCGTCCTCCTATTACCATGACCATTGCCAGGATGTAAACCCAAACAAAATACTAAAAATTATTAAAGACATCATTTTAGTCTAAAAAAATCACCAGCAAAGTCCACAGCCTCCAAATTTTGTTATCATACATTCAAAGGATGCAGAGAAGATACGTATAACCAGATTGGAACTCTTGTGTACAAGGATGCCCAGATATAGACTTTTTCCACAAACACTTCTCAAAATTCTAATTTCTTAATAGTTCTTCTCGGTGTCTCCCTCTACACAGCCACAATCTGTTTTCCTGCATCGTCATTTTCTACACGATAGAATGTTAGCCAATATGACGTTTTTTGTGTGATGTTTCGTATGGAGAGTTTTGCGTCTTTGTAACCCAAAATTAAATCATATGATCACTATTTTTATTTTAATGATTTTTTGTTTATCATTGGACAGAGTACAAAATTTACATGATGATATTTTGTACAACCTCAGTGTGAAATGGACAAACTTGTAATTTTGAACAACACTTGAAGACAAACTGGTGGGTTTTTTTCTGTGGTTTTTAAGTACAAAAGAAGCCGGGGATATTGTTACAGAAATATTTCTCTGTCTTTGTAAAGCAGAAATCGTTGTTGTAAGCAGATAAAAAATTCAATCTAAATCTCTAAAATGTATATATTAATTTTATCCAATGGCAGGAGCTGACTTATACCATCATCTTCTGTTACTTCCATTTCTTCCATTTCTTCCATTTTCTTTCATAATGTTCAAATATGTCACAAAAGCTGTCTTTTTCACTTCGAAATTAGTTGTTTAAGTCTTGATAGATCTGGATAGAAAACAGACTTTTTTAGTCTAGTAAAATTATGCCTGTCATGACACAAATACCTAGTTAAGGTAAAATTACACCAGAAAATAACACGTCATGATACAAATACCAGGTAAAGGTAAAATTACACCTGTAATGCTGTTAATACAAAATAAAGATAAAATTGCACCTGTCATGTCATGAATACCTGGTAAAGGTAAAATTGCACCTGTAATGCTGTTAATACAAAATAAAGATAAAATTGCACCTGTCATGTCATGAATACCTGGTAAAGGTAAAATTACACCTGTAATGCTGTTAATACAAAATAAAGATAAAATTGCACCTGTCATGTCATGAATACCTGGTAAAGGTAAAATTGCACCTGTAATGCTGTTAATACAAAATAAAGATAAAATTGCACCTGTCATGTCATGAATACCTGGTAAAGGTAAAATTACACCTGTCATGTCGTAAACACCTGGTAAAGGTCAAATTATACCTGTCATGTCGTAAATACCTGGTAAAGGTAAAATTATACCTGTCATGTCATAAATACCTGGTAAAGGTAAAATTATACCTGTCATGTCGTAAATACCTGGTAAAGGTAAAATTATACCTGTCATGTAGTAAATACCTGGTAAAGGTCAAATTACACCTGTCATGTCGTAAACAACTGGTAAAGGTCAAATTACACCTGTCATGTAGTAAATACCTGGTAAAGGTAAAATTATACCTGTCATGTCGTTAATACCTGGAAAAGGTAAAATTGCACCTGTCATATCATTAATACAATGTTGACAAAAGAAAGCAATTGAATTACAGGGTATTGATATGTAGATTTACATGTTGTCCTCGTAATTTTTTCATAAAACATTACATAATGATATAAACATGATAATAATAATTTGAGGCTCTTATATACCGCTTTATCACAACCTAGTTCGTAGGTCGTCTCAAAGCGGTTCACAAATTATGAATGCGATAGAATTGCTTTATTCCTGAGAATGTTTTCTATATTCCGACTGTTGTGATTCCTCGTTATTTATCATTGATGACTAAACTTAATTCATTAGCTCATTTACCCCTGAAGACACATTTGAACTCTTCCAATTCAAAAGTTGGAATAGTTCACTATGAAATTTCAGGGGTGAATGAGTTGCACAAACCTACCTAATGTTTGTACAGATGTAAGTATAATCTAGTGCCTCTACTTTCATAGCCTAGTAACCAGGTGAAAACTGAACACCATTGGGGACCAAACGCTCCATTCTGAGAATGAAAGTTTTGGATTGCACAATGTCTTACTCATTCACCCCTGACATTTCATAATGAACTATTCCAACCTTTGAATTGGGAGAGTTCAAATGTGTCTTCAGGGATGAACTAGTAAATAATCATGTTTGCTATGTTATTGTCAATGTTCATGCATGTTATATAACATAGTAAGGAAATAGGTTAATGTACATTTTCATCCTTGAGAATCCAGGGGTTACGCTCACTTTTGCTCTCTGCACCCCTGGAATATGTCATAGCAAAATTGAAGGCTCAGTGTGTGCCACCTTGATGATGAGACAAGAAGACTAGTTCGATCCTTTGATGAACATTGAAAGAATCTCCTGGTCGTGTTACGGTAAAAATTGACAGGCTTTAAAGTTGTGTGTCGCTCCTCTGTCATCTTCCAAGGATAGGTGCATCATCCTGGCGATTTGTCAGGTTTTTTTTAACCCGAGTAACCTGAGACCAATCAAACAGCTACCTTTATGCCTTCCATTTTCTATGACATATTCCAGGGTGCAGAGAACGAAAGTGAGCGTAACCCCTGGAGTATCGAGGATGGTACATTTTCTGTCTGATTAAGTTACGTAAAATGTGGAATTTACAAAAAAAACAACAAACAGGGGTAATGCTCACCTCACCTACTTTCTCTTCATCCCTGGAATATGTCATGAAAAAAATCAAAGACAGGCAGTTAGCTATTTGATTGGTTTCAAGTAAAAAAAAAAAGACTGACCAATAGCTAGGCTGATATCTGTCCTTTGAGGATTACAGAGGAGTGTCACCCAAATACAAAGCCTGCCAAATTTACCGTTGGGCTGCTATGGGATTCTTTTGTTGTACATAAAAGGATCAAACTAGCCTACTTGTATCGTCAACAAGGAGTGTACACAGCCTTTGATTTCATGAAATATTCCAGGGCCCGAATTCATCAAACTGCTCTCATGCTCAAGTATGAATTCTGTGCTCAAACCGACTTTCTTGCAACTCGTATAAATCGCTTAACACGGTCAAATAGTCCACTTTAAACATTGAAAACAATCTTCGGCTTATAGTCTCTCCAAATCTCCTACATATCATTGACAAAATATGATCATTTTATTAATTTATCACTGGCACATGAAATTTGACTTGAGCACAGGATCTAGGTTTGAACATTAGAACGGTTTCATGAATAAGGGCCCAGGGATGCAGAAAATTTCAAGGATGAATTTCACAGTAGGCACTGTGAAACAATGAAGATGAACTCGTAAGAAATTTAAAAAAAAGGGAGTCTACCACTATATAAACTAAAACATCTCAATATTCTAAATTATTTTTGCTTAAAATGGTCTTGTACAATGGTTTTTGTCTTTCCGCCATGAAGTGGAGACGAGACTAAGATAATGCTTTTCCGGCAACGGTGTCAACATTAAGGTTTTGTGTTTAAGTAAGTTTCACTGAATGTATAAGTGCTTGACCAACCAAACTTGGACCATAGATGCATCTTAGGTAGTACATCTCAACCCATGCATCAAATGCTGGATGCGGCCTACCTTTCATGGTCCACTGACTTTGTCAGCATCTCCATCAACATTAAGTTTTTGGGTTTAAGTTAGTTTCTCTTGATATGTGCATTCATCGGTCAAAGCGGGGTATAGGCGAGACATATCAATCCGAATGGCTTGTTTACGACATATGATAGCTCTGTGAGTAACCTGTTTCCCTTGCTGTTTTGACTATTATAATGAATTTCCCTATCTTTCTATGGAATCAAACTAGAGTTGGAATTGAGTAGCAAGGTTACTTTTCATTGGCTGTTAGTTGTAAGCATTTATTGACTTAACAAGGCATAATCCAATACCAATAATGTTTCATTTTATAACTTTTTCCTCGTTGTTGTTTAAAATGATTAAAGGTTCATTTTAAAAATGATTTATTGACTGGAACACAAGAGAATAATATCCTCTTTATTTATCTGTGCTATTAATTGATATTTCTATTTTCATTTTGAAAATGATTTATTAGTTGGGGAAATTTTTAAAGGGAAATAATCATTTCTTTATTTGTCTTTTCATTTTGAAAATAAATTATCAATTGAAACTTTTTCAAGGTTATAATAATTTAATCAGGCAATTAATAGTTTGATAATGGAGAAAAATTGAAAATGAGAATGAAAGGGATAATTATTTAATCAAAAGGGTGTGCAGGTAGTGTTGTTAGTTGAATTGAGATATTTGAAAAATATTTACATGATTTCAATATGCAGAATTTGAAGTGTTATTACATTGTCATGATCTTTGATTATTTTTAATTTATGTATTATATTCAAACATTGTTGAAGCCTGTTTTTATATGTACATTTATGTATCTCTATGTCGCGGTGTTATCGACAAATAAAAACATAGGAATTGATGAAGAATTTTGTGTTTGTTTTTTTTTAACCTTTTCACCACTGTAGACCATAATGGACTTCCCCAGATCAATGCATGGGATAGTCTACTAAAGTTACAGAGGGATAAAAGGATCATTTTGGCATACTGTACAATTATAACCAATAAATCAATCTCTTTTTATAAATATAAATATAAAGTCACACCATCACACCTGTGGTCACAGCCTTACACAGGTGGTCAAACCATGACATGTATATTCAAACAATGTCACATACAATCCAGTTAGCCACATACTGAAACAAATAGTCACATACTGACACAGGTAGTCACACACACTAACACAGATAGTAACACACTGACACAGGTAGTCACACACTGACACAGGTAGTCCCACACT
>NW_018480073.1:393811-394003 GCF_002113885.1 Mizuhopecten yessoensis | reverse complement strand
CACAATGACACAGGTAGTCACACACACTAACACAGATAGTAACACACTGACACAGGTAGTCACACACACTAACACAGATAGTAACACACTGACACAGGTAGTCCCACAATGACACAGGTAGTCACACACACTAACACAGATAGTAACACAATGACACAGGTAGTCACACACACTAACACAGATAGTAACACA
>NW_018480073.1:334592-392676 GCF_002113885.1 Mizuhopecten yessoensis | reverse complement strand
CACACTGACACAGGTAGTCAAACACTGACACAAGTAGACACACACTGACACAGGTAGTCACACACTGACACATGTAGTCGCACACTGACACAGGTAGTCACACACTGACATGGGTAGTCACACACTAACACAGGTAGTCCCACACTGACACAGGTAGTCGCACACTAACACAGGTAGTCACACACTAACACAGGTAGTTACACACTGACACAGGTAGTCACACACTGACACAGGTAGTAACACACTGACACAGGTAGTCACACACTGACACAGGTAGTCACTCACTTACACAGGTAGTAACACACTGACACGGGTAGTCACACACTAACACAGGTAGTCCCACACTGACACAGGTAGTCGCACACTGACACAGGTAGTCCCACACTGACACAGGTAGTCACACACTAACAGAGGTAGTCACACACAGACACAGGTAGTCAAACACTGACACAGGTAGTTACACCCTGACACAGGTAGTCACACACTGACATGGGTAGTCACACACTGACACAGGTAGTCGCACACTGACAGGTAGTCACACACTAACACAGGTAGTCACACACTGACACAGGTAGTCAAACACTGACACAGGTAGTTACACACTGACACAGGTAGTCACACACTGACACAGGTAGTCACACACTTACACAGGTAGTAACACACTGACACAGGTAGTCACACACTGACACAGGTAGTAACACACTGACACAGGTAGTCGCACACTGACACAGGTAGTCACACACTGACATGGGTAGTCACACACTAACAGGTAGTCGCACACTGACACAGGTAGTCACACACTGACACATGTAGTCAAACACTGACACTAGTCACACACTGACACAGGTAGTTACATACTGAAACAAATAGTCACACACTGACACCACACCTTCAAACAGGTAGTCACACACTGACACAGGTAGTCACACACTGACATGGGTAGTCACACACTGACACAGGTAGTCGCACAATGACACAGATAGTAACATTGTCACAGTTTGGATACACTGATGCAGGATGTTGCATCCTAGCCAGTCACATATCTTCATTGGTTGTCACACTGATAGTTATACCCTAATAAGTAGCCAAACTCAGTCACATACACACACCGACCAAGAAGTAACACACAAAATTAAAGATTTTTATTTCAGATTTATTAAGGGTTCTAAGAATTATTTTGTAGCATAACAGGAAACAACACAGTTTGAGTTCTTTGTGCAGTGGATCCCAGTGACTCTGGATTATCGTGACCCTGTAAATAGACAAAAGGCCAATCACCACGCGTATCACACAAGACATAGTTTAGTATATTTTGATGAGATAATTTGTCAATCAGACCATAGATATGGCAAAAGTTTTATATGCGTTATACAAAATCAATATGTGGGTCTCCAAAGGTCATAGGTCAATCAGACCATCAATATAAAGTTTTTGAAAAGTGTTGACTCAAAAGTCTCGAAAGATCATAGGTAAAAAAAATCAACAATGTTAAAGGTAAAAACCCTGTCTTTCTATCAGTATTTTGGATCCATTACACAACATATGTACAGCTCAACCCAATCCCTCCTCCTCCCCTCCTCATTATCATCCTCCACTCCTCCTCCTCCTCATTGTCCTCCTCCACTCCTCCTCCTCGTTATCACCCTTCACGTCTTCTCCTCCTCATTATCATCCTCCACTCCTCCTCCTCCTCATTATCATCCTCCACTCCTCCTCCTCCTCCTTGTCCTCCTCCACTCCTCCTCCTCCTTATCACCCTTCACGTCTTCTCCCCCTCATTATCATCCTCCACTCCTCCTCCTCTCCTCATTATCATCCTTCCCTCCTCCTCCTCTGTCCTCCTCCACTCCTCCTCCTCCTTATCACCCTTCACGTCTTCTCCCCTCCTCCTCCTCCTCCTCATTATCATCCTCCCCTCCTCCTCCTCATTATCATCCTTCCCTCCTCCTCCTCATTATCATCCTCCACTCCTCCTCCTTCCCCGCATTATCATCCTTCACTCCTTCTCCTCCTAATTATCATCCTCCCATCCTCCTTCTCTCCTTAGTATCATCCTCCACTCCTCCTCCTCCTCATTATCATCCTTCATTTCTCCTCCTCCTCTCCTCCTCCTTCTTTTGAAACTTAAATAAACCTTGAAAATTGAACGCGGTAACAATGGGAAATAAAACCTCAATCCTAAAAGTGAATTATATTCAGGATGCAGGATTTTGCATCCCCGTGATAATTTTATTTCTTCTGGGGTAGGCCGTCATATTCCTTGCAGACGTGCACGACAGCCATCTCGTGCCCTCCCCGACCTTGCCGTTTCAATCCTCGGCTGCTGTCTTAGACAAACTTTAAAAAAACACCTTCTTCTTCTTCTTTCAGGACTTCTTACATAAACTTTAGTTATTTTACAACAATTATAAGACAAATTGTTTCAACTTATATTTATCACTCTTAAAGGCCCGGATGTTGGCGTGCGAGTGACTTTAATGTTGGAGGATACCGGAGTACCCGGAAAAACCCCACGTGGTCGGGCAGGTGACCCCATGCCTTTTCAAGTCCGATCGGGGAAACGAACCCCGGCCGCCTTAGTGAAAGACGAGTGCACTATCCGCTGCGCCACCCAACCACATGTCACTCTTGATTCCATCCATGGTACTTCTATCAATTATGAATTCTTCTTCATATTCTTAAACGTTTCACGTTTTCCCTTTTAAAGTTTACATAGTTGATAAATCCATGTTCGTGATAGGAATGTCATAGAATAACAAAACACGTGTTAAAGGTTTCGATGAGCAACAGATGGTTTACTGGACTCACGGCCTTCGGTCTTCGTTAATACTTTCCCTAACACCTGTATGATAACAATTACATTGCAATGTATTATCTTCTTAACTGGTTTGATGGCTTGGGAGAACAAGGTACTATTTGTTACTATTTCAAATAGAATTGATTTTTACGGTGGTACATTAACGAAATGCATAATATTAGTTTCTGCCTTAATTGTCTCGAGCGCTCGACATAACTTCTCCAGAAGTTCATATAATGTTAAGAAGCTATGCCGAGCGCTCGAAATAATAAGTCGAGCGCTAATATTTCGAGCGCTCGAGATAATTAAGGTAGAAAATAATATCATGCATGTCCGATATGTACCAACGTAGATTTCCGATGCCACGACGATAATGATATGACCGAATAACAGACAAAAACTATTTATATTTTAAATACTTTAACGGGCATATAGACGTAACACCAGATGTTGACGCATAGACGAAAAGTCGTGGATTTTGCTACATCAGCGTTATTTGAAATCTGAACATGGTTCAAATAAATATGTTATTGTGTACGATCTTGTTAAGAACAATTTTGTCTACCTGAATATTCATGTAAATATATAGAGGTTATGGAGGCGGTAGGACGCCGGGCTCGTGACCGAAGGGTTGCGGGTTCGAGTCACGGCACTGTACGTGTTGTATCTTTGAGCAAGATAATTTATTCCGCTTGTTCCAGTCTACTCAGCTGGAAATGAGTATGTGGTTGGGCAGTGCTAGAAATGTACTCCTTTTGAGCGCCGAAATGGCTCCCCCAGGGAGTTGAGAAAGATATTGGCTGGTTGCAAAGGCACTATAGCCACGGATAATAATTTGTGAGCCGCTTTGAGACGACCTACGAACTAGGTTTGTACCCCGGGGGGAAATTGGGTCCTTTTAGGGGCATCTTCCTGTTGACCTAAAATTCGATTAAAGTTTAAAACTTAATTAATTGAGCTCTAAAAGTACTCCATTGCCCGTATTCATGAAACCCGTCTCGAGCTTAAGCATGGGTTTTGTGCTCAAGCCTGATTTCTTGTTACGGTTATAAATAATTTATGTTTTGGAGAAACTTTGAAGAGACTTGAAGCCAAATACTGTTTTTAATATTTACATTTGACTTTTTGATCGTTTGACATGATTTAAGTGAGTTACAAGAAAGTTGGTTTGAGCACATATTCCATGCTTGAGCACGCGAACGGTTTCATGAATACAGGCCCAGATGGCACCAGACGGCTCTTTTCCGCCGGGAGCATGCCTCTTGTCCCCGTGGGAGACTAGATCTCTGCTCCTTCGGCTTCTGTGTAAATGATACACAGCATTCGTAAAAAAAATCCGAGAAACTAGACACAATTACTGGCCAGTCCAGAAGATTTACGAAATGTTGTTCTTCTAGACGTTCTTTTCATTGTCACTCCATTTGAATGTGCATGCAGTGATTTTCATAATGTTCGTTTCTAATTTTTCAGAAAAGAAAGCGTAAAACCCATGCATGGAGTATAAATAGCTGGCCGAAATATGTTCAGAATTCAGGATTTTGAAACCCTTATGTAATTTTTGTCTGGAGCTGACCTGCCATCTTTGACAGGCGGATGCTGCAGCTCTCCTTACGCCCTCTCCCGTCCCTGTCGTTTCGCTTCATGCTCCGCTGCTGTCATAGACAGCAGTGCTGAGATAACATTTTCACAATTTCACCTCAATCCTCCCAATTCCATCCTCGAAATCGAAGGGGTAACGCTATTTTACTTTTTGTAGGATTTTGATTGCACCCGCTGGAAATTCGATGATGCTTTATTTTTTTTGTTTTTGTTTTTATGTTGACATGAATCATTTTAATATCATTTCTTTCTTATTACATGTTTGTATTGATAATACTGCACAATTGCCACACATGGATTGTTTATTCATTCTTTTGCGTTTTGGCACCACAGATAACCAGCAATTATGTGACATATTTGACTAGACATATTATAACACAACAGGAATTTAATAGCAATTACTTTTTTTGTATGTTAAGATAAATTGCCCTAATAGTCTAGACAGTATCATAACAATAATGATAAATGACCGATTCAACTATTCATTGTCTCAAGATAAAAATGCACATGGATTGATAAACAAAGTCCTGTTAATTCCTGTAACACGTGCGTGACATTTGATTTGTTAATAAAATCGTATTACATCTTAATTAGTTTGTCCCTTTTTTCCAGTCATTTTCATTTTTTTTTTTTATTATTTACTTTAAGGTTTTACGATTCACTTGCTCGATTATTTCCCGATCAGTACAACGAAGTTGCGGCCTAGGATTTCGGAAGTTAACAAAGGGATATTCTTATCTACTCCGGTCAACGACTTAATCAATACTAGAGGGATAACGATGCTCTGTAAGATTGTGTAATATCAACCCAGTGGAGCTCTGTACGGGTGTCTCATATCAAGCTAACAAATCTCTGTATGGATGTGGAATAAACTATCAAGCTAGTTCTTAGCCCATTCACCCCTAAAGTCACTTTTCCTGACCAGATCAAAGATTGGGAAAGTCCAGTTGGGATATTTAGGGGTGAATTAATAAACTATATTAACTCGACCCTGGAATATCACTATAAGGACCAGCTCAGTTCTGTCATGTAGCCTGATGCTACTAGAAACTAATAAGAAGTTTGTTAGCTTTATAAGGCACGGCTAATTAATTGAGGTAAAAACAATCCATACTGAGCTTGAATTATTAGTTTGATCACATAGTTAGATTATAATGCTGTGCTTTTTTAAAATTCATGAGACAAAAGCATTGTCAGCTTGATATTTCACCCCATACAGCGGTTTGTTATGGTTGTACGTAGCTTGATATCACAATGACATGTTCATAGAAAGCCTCGTTAGCATGATTTGTCTATAATGATATGTCATACCCGTATAAAACTGTGATTGCTTGATATTACACAGCCTAACAGAGCTTTCCGGTTGTAAGCTTTGAATCCAAACTTCAAATGCCAACTGTCATTCGTAAAGATATCTCAAACTGGTGTTTTTCATTTTTTCTTATCTAGGAAATTATTTCATATGCATAAAATATACTCTATACCAACTTGTATTCGTGAAAGTCACACACATCTTTTCAAAGTAATATTTTAAAATAAATGAAATCTTCATCTCAGTGCATTCCATGTTCATTTTTTACTCATCAAAGTATCAATATTTATAAATTGTACATTTTTGTACGTTGCTGACAATGTGACACTCTCAATCTATTCGCACCTGGATTTTGGCAAATGAAGTCTACTAGCAAGGACCTTTATCGACTAATTCGATCCGATGTTCTAATCCGTTATAGATATACAAATGTATTACTCCATTCAACCAATTATATTGTGGGTGTGACATCTGGCAAACGTCTATCTCATGGAGGGGTCTAGAGGATTCTGGATGTCGAATGTTCTAGCCCCTACTGGGAAAGATGCTGGAGACCGGTTGCATCGCATTTCATGACCTTATATGGCAGTCGGGCCCAATTCCTTTATGTAGGAAAATAATCATATTTCAGTGGATCGCTAAACATAGAACTATCACTGTAAGCTAAGAGAGAGTAAGTAAATGATCGAATTAACTAGAAATCTTTACAATAAGTGACAAATTCGGGTGTTACATGCGGTTTTTCTGCAGACGAACTCTTTTGTCAGAAGGCTCGTTCACACTATAACTTCCGGTTTACCGACAGATGCACGCGGAAAAACGTCAAAAAGGTAAGTTAAGATTTCTGTGTTTTTACACATTTGTAATATTGAAGGGCCAGCTAGTCATCAAAATGCAATCAAGTGAAGTCTTGTTTTCACCACTATACTTAAAAAATGTATTTAAACTTGCAGCGGAAAGCAAAACGTACGCTTATATAAGAGCTGTCAATGCTCGTACCGATGAAATGAAGATACCAATCTACGACATCCCATGTAACCCGAGAAGGCATTAAGGCATCGTGCAATTGTTGAACATAAGATACTACCATACACACATATTATTTCATTTATCTACATATGTAAATATGGTTTAACACTTAAACGATTTTAAATTGACAGAAATAAGTACGGCCAACTTGTACATATATATATCCCTTCCTGTTTCACCGGTTTACCCACCGCCCCCCTCAAAGTATGGAAAACAATTAAAATATATAAGCAGTCACTGTGGGCGGCTTCTATATACACTTACTGGGTATTGGGTTTTTTTTATTGTGGAAAAGCAACAGTGCTAAAAATTGCATATTTTTGAAAAATTGTAATCCAACCCTTATTTATTGTATGGAATTTAATTCAACCACTCAGAAGCTACATATGTGTTACAGTGATGAACTATTCAGCTGTTTTTTGCTGTCTTGGTTAGAGGAGATTTCTCTTTAGCTAAAATTGGTATCAAACTGGGCTAGTAATACACATAGTCCCTTTCAACCTGAAGGAGAGGCACTTGGAAATAGTGAGAACAGTTACATTGTCGACCCAGTGCAGTGGCGGATCCAGAGACCTATCTGGGGGGGTTTCCAAATTTCCTGGGGGGGTTTCCATGTTGGGAAAATTGAGGAAAATGGTGAAAATATATGATTTTAAAGAAAATTCTCAGGGTGGGGTTCCTGAAGCCCAAAAAACCCCTCTGGATCCGCCACTGCAGTGGTTTAAACAAGCATGCCAATTGTGTAATAGGAGAGAGAGAAATTAAACCAGCAGACAGGGAATTGAACCTGGAACCCTCCAAACTCTTGACAGACTTAAATTAAGCTACCTGATTGGCGATGATCAACCCAGTCCAGTTCCGTTACACTTGTTAACAGCATTTTGGTACTTCCCAGAAACTTTTTGTAACCTGTGTGTTGTTGGTTTTGTATTATTAGATTCTTTAGCAGAAGTACCAAAACAACCTATTCTTAGGTACCAAAACTCTAGGGTTTCATTTGCAGCCAGTAGCTGGTAAAAATACCCTCCTATTACAGATATTTTACTTGCTTCTATCATGAAAATACTAACACGAATATTTCTGGGGTACTATGAAAATGTACTAAAATTGTCTGTCTACTTTGTGTTGGATACATACGTATACACGCAACTTAAAATCATGAAACCCCTGTAAAACTGTTAAAGATGTGCATTGATTCGGTGGACTTAAGAGCGTTAGCTGTGGGGAAATTCCCTTTAGCTCAGAGGTAGGCATTGGGCTGGAGAGCCAAGGGTTGCGGGTTCGAGCCCCAGCGACAGCACCATCTTTATCACTTTTCCTCATCCTACTACAAACTGGTGATGTTGACCCTCCCCATTCAAGGTACGAGAACCCTTGGTGGAGAGTAAAAGAACCTTGGTTGGTGTTTGAAAAAAGGGGGGGAATAATGTGAATTAATTAGGTTGCCTTACAAGCGTTGTCTTGTGAGAATTTCCCTTTAGCTCAGGGGTAGAGCATCCGGCTGGAGAGCCAAGGGTCTCGGGTTCAACTCCCAGCGATGACACTATCTTTATCACTTTTCTTCATCCTTCTACAAAACTATCGGTTACTGAAACATTGATTTGACTAGGGGGAATTCTCTTTAATTTTAATGTGTGATTACAGGGTCAACTCCAGTGTAGGCACTTTAGAGAGTGACTTTGGTTACATACGATAAACCTTCGGTCAGTTTGAGTAGGCGGATAATTCAAACACACTTTTTGAACAATAACCACAATAATTTTCTGTTAAGTGAAAGGCTGAACCCTGCTTACCCACAATTTGGATTGTTGGAACACACAATTTGAGTACTGAAATTATGTAATTATTGATCCAGGTTGTATATTTGGTAGAATGCTCTGACAGTTTGGACCAAACTCATTCTTTCTCCACTCTATGTAAAAAAATATTTTAATGTCACCCTAGTAGGACTAGTACAGTAGTTATGGAAACAAATTATTGGGGTTGTAATGTGACAGTCATAATTAATATCAAGAGAAAAACCTTGAAAGTTAAAATGTTAGATTTCACAGATTGAGAAACCACGTACTTCACAATACAAACTCTAAATTATAATAAGAATATACCTCTGCAGTAGGGTTATCCCCATTCTAATTCATATGAACCAAAAACACTGAATGAAACGACGATTTTAAGATATTTTGAGTTTTTTCTTCAAATTCTGTGTCTCCTTCAAATTCTGGGTCTCTCTGCTGTGCATTGGTGACGTCACAAATATTCAAAGTGAGGCGGAATTACGTTGACCTTTTGGGGTCACGCTATTGTTTGTGATGTCATGAATAATCAATTTCAATGTGTCAGGATCAGTCAGGGTCATCAAAGTCATGAACGCCATCCGGCTTCATATGCAAATGAGAAATTTCACTGTTGCAAATAATTTTGATGACCAATCAAGTGACTTACTAATCAGTGATCTCAAATGAATTAGAAGTATGAATTGAAAATGACTTTTAAAAAAAATATCTTTTTACATCTTCAGATGTCAGACCAACTTGCTTTAAAGGAGGAAGGAAATAAGCTCTTCAAGGCTGGAGACCTGGTCGCTGCTCTCACATGTTACACGAAAGCTTTAGAAATCTCCGACCTGAAAGATGCAGACAAAGCTGCAATTTACAAAAACATGGCAGCTTGTCATTTAAAACAGGAGAAATATGAAGAAGCTGTAGAGGACGCAACTGCAGGTACTTGACATGTAATTTTTGTGGACTTAAAATTATCCTATTTTTGTTAGCTCACCTGGTTCGAAGGACTGGTGAGCTTATGCCATGGCGGTGCATCCGTCAATTTTTCCTAAAATTCGCAACTTGTCATGAACGACTGAGCAGATTTTGACCAAATTTGGTCAGAAGCATCCTTGGGGGAAGGGGAACAAATTTTGTATAAATGGTGGGTCTGGTCTTGTTCGGGGCAGAGGGCGGGGCCCAATAGGGGAAATATAGCAAATTCTTTAAAATCCTAATTTCTTCTTTAGGAATGAAAGGATGTGTTCCATATTGCAACTGCAGGTACTTTACATGTAATGTTTTTGGACTTAAAATTATCTTGTTGTTGTTATACTTGAAAAGGTCATATTTCTGATTTTTACTCATACCACAATCAGGAATGAGTGCTCAAATCAAGACTTTTGCAAGCACTACAATAAGCAGATCTATTCAATTAATGTAACATGATGTTCTAGATTTTTTGTTTTTGTTTTTTTTGTTTCACATAATAATTTTGAAAATACATGATAACATATTGAATACATTAATTAAAGGAAACAGTTTAGTTACATTAAAGTGTGTGTTTATGACATTCCATATTAAACAGTTTGTAATTCATTTCTTTCAATTAGTCATTAGAAATTATTGATTAAATTCTTTTTAATAAAAAGTGGTTCTTATGTTCCTCTTTATCACAACCTATAGTTTGTAGGTCATCTCAAAGCAGTTCACAAACTATTATCCGTGGTTATAGGGCCTTTGCAACCAGCCAATATCATTCTCAACTCCCTGGGGAGCATGCAGCCGGTGCTGCCATTTCGGCGCTCACAGCTAGCATTCTACAATTCTAGCACTGCCCAACCATGTACTCATTTACAGCTGAGTCGACTGGAGCAAACAGAGTAAAGTATCTTGCTCAACGATACAACACAGTGCCGTGTCATGACGCCAACCCACAACCCTTCGGTCACGAGCACGGCGTCCTACCACTAGACTTATGTAACTCCTTTTAAGCTCTTCTGGTCCATTGTTCAGAAACTTCTGCTTATCAATCATTCTGTTAATACATGTTGTTTTCAGCCTTAGAAGTCATCAACAATGATCCTAAGGCTCTTTACCGGAGATGTCAGGCTTACGAAAAGCTCGGTAAGGTCGAGGAAGCTTACAAAGACGCTGGAGCGTTGGTCAACATTGACCCAAAGAATACGGCCATCCATCCCATTCTAGGTCGACTGACACCTTTAATTCAGGAAAAGGTAACTAATGTCCAGTTTTAACTAAGAGTGTTCAGGCAAATATTTTTGGTGTGTTTCCTATTTCTGCTTGAAAAAAATAGGGGTCGGTAGGCTGTCATTTTCTTTTTTAATACTTTTACTATGCCTAAATAAAGCAGGAGTTCTGACTTTAAAAGTGCTCATCACTAAATGTCAATAACAACTTCAGGGTAGATACAAAAATGTAGGGTCAATTTTGTATCTATATTTAAAATATAGTACAGTAACAGTTTTTTTATTGAAAAAGTAATAAGTGAGCTTATTTTTGCAAAATTTTCAGTTTCATTTTTTTTTTTTCACATATTTATTAACCTTTTCTCAATAACGAAAAAACGAATCTTCGCAAACCACAGAAGAAATAAAGGCATTATTTAAAATTCTACCAGGCTGTCAACTTCTTTGCAAGAATGACAATACCAATCTTTAAAATCCTTTTATGGTTCTGATAAAATGTTATCAATCATGATCCAAGGAAGTTTGGTGTCAAGTCCTCTCACTCTCAGAGTCTAAGAAAACTAAGACAGGTCTGGGCTAAGTTTCATGTTTTTGGCTTTTTATCCTTTGAAGCATAGAAATTGTTTGTACTAGGAATTCCATTAAAACGATGCAGAAGGACCTTATTTAGTCTGAAAAGGACCCATTTATATATAAAAAAAACAGTCCCTGAAATTAGGTATGAATAATCCTTTGATATTGTGTCAAATAACTGGTCAACATTGTCCATAGCTGTCAACCCTCCCTCTTCAGAAGGAAGACTCCCTCGTTTTGACCAAAATTTACCAATCTCCCTTGAAACTCTCACATTCAAGCCTAAACTCGTGCAAACTCAAAATCTACATCCTGTGGTCAATGACCATAACAGGCGTGTCTAAATCAAATTAATGTGTTTCAGACTTATTTTGATACATAAATGGAAAAGATAAATTGAGCAAAGCAGTTTCAGTTGCATTTCATGCACTTTCTCCCTCAGTGGAAATGTGGAATGAGGGAGATCTCCCTCGTTGTAGGTTTCAGAGGTTGACACTTCTGTGGACATACATTGGTGTTGTCAGCAGTATAATGAAATGTTGTCAGCAGTATAATGAAATGTTGTCAGCAGTACAATGAAATGTCATAGGTGTTGATCTGTAATTGGATGACTGAGGAAAATGTGAACAATCCAGATACATTGTTTACTGTGAAATTGCTCATTTTTGTGGTGTTTTTAATTTCATTGATTTTGTGGGTACTCTTCATTCACAAGTTCATAGGTCAAGGAATTATTTACACGTTTGTTGTAAAGCAATTATCAGTATAAGTGTGTACTAGTTATCCACAGATTTTTGTACCCACAGAATTTTTGTTTTGTTTGTGAAACCCTGAAATTTGGGCCCACCAAAAATATCTGGTTTCACAGTAAGGATGATTGTGATGCTAGGTCTGTGTTAATGATATACTGTACATTGATAGATTGATATCGTGGGACATCCCAAGTTTAGCTTCCAAACTGCCTATTTCTCTGCCCTGCTGGAATATGTCATAACAAAGTGGAAGACAGCTTGCGGATATTACAAGTAGACTTGTCTGATGTCTTTGATGTTTGATGAATATAAGAGGAATCACATGGCAGTGTTATGTTAAAATCGACAGGCTTTAAACTCTGGTGTAACTCCTCTGTTCTCTTCAAAGGACAGGGCCACATTCGTTTATCACAATCAAAACGGTTGGACCAAAGTTGTTCTTTTATGAAATCCGGTTGGACCTAGTAATCTGATGTTGCTTTCAGGGGAGCCTTGACAAAGCCTGGAATGGCCTGCATAAACATTGGTAGGCCCAACAGGGTTTATACCCGAAAATGTATAAATTAAAAAGCTGACAAACCGTTCGAACTGGATAAGCCAAAGGGCCCCAGGTATCAATGGATCAGATTTTTATACCTGAAACATGTTAAATAGCTAACTTTGTGCCTTCAATTTTGTCATGAAATATGCCAGAGGTTCAGAGAAGATTAATAGAATCTTTCCCTACCTTGAGGGTTTGACATAGAAATCTCAAACCCGAGGGGTGATGTTTTTTTGGTTGTCTAACCCGAGGCTCTCACAAATACCTGTGAAGGGTGGGAAAAATGTGTATCCAGACCGGAACTTGGATTCTTTAGGATAACAGATTGAGTACATTAATACTAAATATTACCAAAAGGGGGAATGGGCGGCGCAGTGGATCATGCACTCGCTTTTCACCAAGGGGACCAGGGTTCAATTCCATGATCGGACGTGTAAAGATATGGGGTCACCTGCCCCACTCCATGGGTTTTCTCCGGGTAATCCGGTGTCCTCCCACAGTAAGACCCCTTGCATGCTATCATCTGTGCCAACTAGATTGATTAGTATAAGTTGTGAAAACTTGTTTCATAATTGTTATAAAATAAATAGATTTTATATGTTTAAACAAAACAAAAATATTTTACATACTTTATTAATTTTACATTTTATTTTGAGATATTGATGAATCAAAAGTTTGTATAAATAGCAGAACTATGGATTATACACCAAGATCCCACTAGCTTTGTATTATAATAAACCAATGCATGCTTTGTATTCTTTCAGGTCAAGCAGCAAAATAGCACATCAGCCAAGGTTTCACAGATGTTCAATCTAGCATTCGACCTGACCAGTGACGATGAGAAAAAACTTCAGGTAATATAATGCATGGATATATACAGGCCTAATATTGAATATATTGAATATGGGCCAATTCCCCTCTCCAATTTTTGCTTTATTTTTCCCTGTTTCAGCTTTATTTTTTCCCCTATTTCAGTTTAAAATTCCCCCACTTGTAACTGAAATATCGCCACATGAATATCTGTCTTGGTTCCATTTTGTTTTTATTTTCAGTCAGTTTCACGACTGAGTGATAATTGCACGTGGTCGTGTTAATTGTCACTGCTGATATTTAACGACACTGTTTACAGCTAGCCCTGTTTACAGTTTACAATATCATAAGTCACACAAACACTTTATTCTAATGCATATCCGGTGGTCAATTGAAAGCATCTATAATGAAGTGCGAGAAACAAAAATTAAAGATGACATCCATGTACTCTCCCACAGGCTCTGGCCTGCAGCACTTGCTGGATGGGTCATGCACCTACAGCAGATATTTTCCCCTATTTAAGAAAGGGTACTAACTTTCTATTCCTGCAGTAATCCCTGTAATGTTACTTCGATTACTGTCAATGAGATAGCATAGCATCTACTTATATCACAATGGAATGAAATACTTTATATCAACAAATTTTCACTCAGTCAAATTTTCGTTATACGCTGATAAAATCTGTTTTCCCCAAACATTAATTTAGGCCTTCAGATTTGATAACTATGCTTATTATATCGCTGACTACTGTTGGCTGTATTGGTAAATTCACCAACGTTGCAGAGAGCAAAAACGGCCAAAGTATTTTAAACTGCTACAAATTTTATCCAGTATACAGTTATTCCGTCTTTTTGTATTGCAGAGTTATCTGCTCTTGTTAGCAGGTATCGCTTGTTACGTCATTAGTTTGTGTGAGAAAATGACGTTGTTTTCTCAAAAAATCACGACGTAACTCTCACAAACAAATGACGTAGCAATCAATACCTCCTCGCAAGAGCAGATAACTCCGCAATACAAACTGACGTAATATAGCTTTAGGATCAACCATGTATATAGGGGAAAAATAGTTATACATGTAGTTAATTTTGTGCTTCTAAATTTTACAAATTTTACTTACAATGAGGAAATTACTCTAACAACAATCAACACATATATCCTGATGTTCAGTTAAAAACCACTACAAACAGTGCAAACTAGTGTTTAACTCGATCACCCCTGAAGACACATTTCAAAGTTGTGCACCTGCGATTAAAATTTGTATCCAATTATTTTTATAGGAGTTATGCCTCTTTGTACAAGCGTTAAACAACACAATTTTGCCTGTACAGCTTCTAGTTTACAGCTGAATTTCATGACACTTTACAGTCAGCAAACTCTGCGATAAATATTTCAATCAGGATATTTGTTCATGGAGTTATCCCCCTTAGTGTAAAAATATTGTTTGCACCAATCCTCCAAAGTGCTGCACCAAATTGAATGACCTGTTGTACACTGGACCCTTACATCAAGGATAATTGGTGTTACCTCCCCTTATTTTGGAGTTATGTACCTTTGTTTAAAAACGTTGTTTGTGCTACTCCTCATGAAGTGCTGCACAGAATTGAATAACGCTTGGTACATGTAACTCTTGCATTGAGTGGATGTGAATAGAGTATATAAGTTGGGAGTTTCATCTCTATTAATAGGGTTATGTCCTTTTTAGAAATGTTCTGGAAAGTGCCATTCCTACAGGTCTTTGCACAAGAGGTATAAGTCTGTCAATCTGGCAACAGTTCTAGTTTCTGTTTAACATTATACAATGTCTTAAAAGGAAAGAGGTAAATAGAAATTAAAAAAATATCTTTATTTGATCAAAATAATTAATTGAAATAGTTACCTATTTTATTGTTGTTATCAAACTTTGATTTACTAACCAGTTTGCTATCCCACAATAGAATTAAGATTTTGAGACAAAAAATCACAAATTCATTGTCATACAAAAAAGTTAGTTTATTTCACATAAACACAAAAGTGTAACATTTGACCAGTTTATTTCACATAAACACAAAAACACAATATTCCACAAATTCAAGTGTACAACTGGAGTTTGAATTAAGTCAGTGAATACAAAATTGAATATTGAATAACTTCTTGAATTATGTCAGTGCAATATAAAATTGAATATTGAATAACTTCTTTGAATTAAGTCAGTGAATATAGAATTGAATATTGCATAACTTCTTTGAATTATGTTAGTGAATATAAAATTGAATATTGAATAACTTCTTGAATTATGTCAGTGCATATAAAATTGAATATTGAATAACTTCTTTGAATTAAGTCAGTGAATATAGAATTGAATATTGCATAACTTCTCTGAATTATGTCAGAGAATATAAAATTAACTGTTATAGCTGCTTTGAATAATTATGAAATGACCTCCTTGAAATACATTTGTGATTGCGATGTTGAATTGTAGCATCTTTGAATAAAATGAATATTATGGAACCAATTGAATACTAATAGCTGCTTTAAATGAATGAACATCAATGAACCTCTCTGAATTACATAAAATTGAACTGTAGTACAGTGAATTTAATTGAATCTATGAATATGAAAAAACCTCTTTGAATTATGCTAGGTGAATACAAAGTTCAACTATAGTAGTTGTTTTGAGTAGTTAATTAATATTGAATAACTTGAAAGTTGATGAATATTAGAAAAAGACCTAGAATATATTGATAATGACATTGTTTGAATACCTGCTCTGTTGAAACTAATATTGTGATTTTTCTGATATATTTCAGGCTCTAAACAACCTTGTGGTACTGGCCCGGGATGAGGCTGGAGCTAAATTTATCTGTGACCAGTCAGGCGTACAGAAGTTAAAGACCCTGTTAGAGGCACGGAACCTCGCAGTAATTCAGTCAGCTGTCCGGGTACTCTCCTGCATATGCAATAACTCAGAATCAAGGGTAATTACAATGTATTCAATTTTTTTATCACATTTTTAGCTCACCTGCCATAAGGGCAAGTGAGCTTATGCCATGCATGGTGCGGCGTCCGTCCGTCCAGCGTCAACTTTGAACAACTTCTTCTAAATAACCAAAAGGCCTGGGGTGATGATATTTGGCCAGAAGCAAACTGGGATGAAGGGCTACCAAATTTGTTCAAATAAATGACCTTAACCCATATTCAAGGTCGCAGGGGTCAAATATGTTCTGCTGGAGGAGACTATAGAACACACTTCGTCAATAAATGATTTTGTCACTGTGGTTGGAGCGTGTCGTTGTTAAACTGTCCTGGGATGGTGGAGTATTGTATACTGATTTTGGTACCCACTTTATACAGAGTTCCAAGTCACATCCCTGTGTTATTGTCATTCTGGAGGGGGAGTATGGATTGATTGACTTTAGAAATTAATTTTGTTCTCTGAATAACCTTTTCACGGGGGTTTGAATAAGTGAAAAAAAACCACCAAAAAAAACAAAAAAACTACAATATTCATTCCTCACCAGTAAACACAAAAAATTTAAATATGTGATTGCTGTCTTTACTAAATAACACGAAAATTACTATTTCTTGGAATATAAATGTTGATCAGTTGTTCCCATGTTCCCTTTTCTTTCAAATTCTTTCAATTAGATTTTAACTGAAGTGGTTTGGCTAATAAATCTGGATATCAATGCCTTGGTATTTCTTTTATCATATTAACAGTTTCATGGTTTAATTTTATGATACGTGTGCTATTGGATTTGATTCTTTTTGTATTGTATTGTGTTTTACTGTAAATACGTCGAATAGATTGACGGAATATATTCTTGAAATTTGGTTGTCGTAAAGAATAAATTATGGGGTTCGAAAGTGAGTGCATGGATCCGAGAAGAACAATTAAGTCCTTGACAATGTCTGGAACAGTACATGATGAACAAACAGCTTGTGTAAAGATGACAGTGAAAAACGGCCCCCAAGATAAAACGAAAGACGTGAAGATAAGGCACAGAGTAATTGTCATTTTATGATTGCGTTTTATCTTCTGCAGTTTTGTTTCGGCCTGTTGAGGGCTTTCGGAGGTGTGGGAAAGATCACGTTTTAGTTTTAAATGTTTTTTTGTGGCGTGTAATATTTTTGTGTACAGCGTAAACATGATCACAAATGGTAGCATAACACCTACAATTAAGGCCCCTTGTATGAACTCTTCATTGAAACCCTGATAATAGGTACAGGTTGTCCCTTTCGAATTGGATTTCAACCCGACAAATGAGGAAAATAAAGTTAATAAGACACAAAGAAGCCATTCAACACTGATAGTAGTTTTAATGAAGTTCTCGTGGGACATTAGAAATTTATGGAAAATTGGATGACAGATTGCTAGGTATCTCTCGACTGTCAATGTCATCAAATTGACAATAGAAGCCGATGTCAGGAAAAGGGAGATAATCAAAACCATTCTGCAAAAATATGGACTTTCCAGTAAAACGTGTTCTCTAAGCCAAAGAATGAAAAACGGTGTAATTGTCAACCCTATCAGCATGTCGGCTGTAGCTAAAGAGGCGATAAGATAGTAAGTGGTTTTGCGTAATTGTCGGGAGATAATTATCGTCACGATGGTCAGGAGATTACTCATTATAATCATAACACTTAAAAATGTGAGAAACACTGTCAGAATAGTGATAATTTTTACATTGTCTACATTTTCGGTTATATGACTTGTGTTGTCTCCCTTGTGTAGGAGACGGCTGTAAGTTATTGTGATGTTTTTATCCAGATGGATCGCTGAGATACTTATTTCCATCTCATCAGATATATTTTATTGCCAGTTCTTTGTGCTTAACTGCGAAACTATTTCTGCTCTTCTGTGATTATTTTAAGGTAAATTTGGTGCAGATATAAAGCCCCTTAATCACCTTATGTACATTCTGCTGTATTTTCCCACAATTTTTGTAAAGGAATTACTTTATTTTCAAAAAGTTGTGCTCTTTGTGTGTGTTATTTTTTTCTTAGGTCACCAGGCAGAGGCCTCTATGGGATAGAGGTGGACAAAATCCGTACATTAAATTGTAACTTTGAAAAATTGTTTTATATATCCTATGAAGTTAGCAAATTATTCAACTTTGTTCTTGTGTAAAGACTTATTCAAGAATAAATGCTCAAAATTAATAAAAAAAAATTTTTTTTTTTATCTTGATGGAAATAATATTTAGAATGTGTGATCAGCTACACTGTATTGTACAATTTGATTTTTAGAATACAGCCCCGCAGGTTGAATGTGAAAACTTCTGCTAGCCCGACCTATATTTTCATAGTAGATATAGAAATTTTCACAAGCCAACATAAAACTACTAGCACCGGGCGTCAGGCAAGATAATCTTTGAATAAACCTTTGATTGTCAATGAGATTGAGATATATAGTTAAAGAATCGATTTGACATACATTATATACCTAAACAATCAATAAAAAAAATCCTGAAACTTGAATTCTTCAGCAATATAAAACTGGATAAAACAAAAACAATATAATTATTCAGGCATTTAAGCTATTAAAGTCCTCGTAATGATACTTAAGGCAGACCCAGTTAGTTGAAACACTCTTATTCAAGGATATTGATTTTTCACCCTTATGTCCAATATTTGATCAATAATCAGACTTTTTCTTATCACAAAAGGAAAAAAAGGTTCAAATAAATAAATAAGTGATTCTATAAATGTTTGAGAGAACAGTTTTGAAGTAATCCAGGCATGTTAAGCTATTAGACTTCTCGAATCGTGACTTAAGGCAGACCGAGTTAGTTGAAATACACTAATACAAGGATATTGATTTCTCACCCTTATGTCCAATATTTGTTCAATAATCAGACTTCTTATCACATCCTGCGTGCAGAATATTGATGCTAAAACTCCAATCTCCACTTCAGATATCTTCAGGTTAATTATATTGACTTCTAGAATTGCCATCAAACACTTGTGTCCCTTGTAATATAGGCATTGGGGTTGTTTCACGCACAGGCTCCGTCTTTCGGATCTTATATTAATTCCTTTTGTGATACATGGTCATTCCAGCATTTTAAGACCATCGTTGTTGATGATGTTATTCGGACAACTTTTCAGTTCGATAAAAACAACCTTAAAATGTTTAAGTTAAGTACTTCTGGAACAAATTGATCTGATGAATTTAATCTCCAATTAGGCGTCCTTAATATAAATCAAGAACTGATTAATAGCTTTTTGGTTCAACAATGTTAGCTCTTTTTGGGGACTTCTGTTTTTGTTGATTTTTGGGTAGTGATATAATTCCCACGAGAAAGCGACACAAATATAAATAATTCCAAGAAGAATGTTTTGTCCATTCTCAAATGATTCTTCATCAACTAAGAGACTTCCAAGCTTTTCGTTTCACATGTTTATTCCTTGTACATCAAACTGGTAGAAATGTCAGAACTTTCCACTGTTTTTCGAATATATGTTACTGTTCACTGAGACTTCGTATGTTTAAAACAATCCATCTGCTGAAGACCGATTTGCCATACGATTTTCGTAGAACAAACTGATATCGGAACCGATAAGCAACAAAAATTGACTTATAAACAATTAATGGCGCTGTTTTATATAACTTCACTACTGATGTACTTACTGAAAAATCCGAAACAACAATGTGTGTTGTTGTATCGCAAGTGTAGATCTGTACTCGCGTAAATTCATAATCACATTTTCTACAATGTGCGCTCAGGCACATGGAAGGAACATGTGAATTTTGACGTCATCTCTGTTGTAATCAATGTGACAAACAAGGAAAGTGATGTGAAAATTTCTGTTAACCGTCTTTTTTTTGTTAGCTTCTCAATAATTTTTAAGTATTTTTTTTACCAGTGAAGCAACATTTATTTATTTAACAAAAATTATTGGTGCTACTTTTTCTAAGAAAATATAATGCGAAAGTTTTGTTTTTAATTTTTTTCTTAACAATTTCAACTGATGTGAATATAGAAAGGTTCAAGTCACTGAGTAAGTTAAACTGCTGTGGAAATTTTCTTGTATATAGTATTCCATATTTATAAATTTATGAAGTTGTTGTCCACAGAAAATAAAAAAGGAATAGCCAATTTGGCCAAATATGTAAGAATTGCTAGTAGAAGACGAAATTTTTTACTGAATTAAGTCAATGGTATCTAGTGCTTGTCAGTAATACATTACTATGGCCTTATCATCAAATATTATTCTTTTATTAAAAACAGTATAATAAGCCGTGCAAGATATCTCTCTACACTTCTAGGCGTAGGTGCAGAAGTGGTGTGTATGTGTGTTGTCGTTTAATTGTTTACTTTATGTTGCACTGTATATATGCACAACTGATGAGCTGTAAAGCTTAAGGAAATAAATGAACTTGAACGTCATATCATATTACCTTCTCAACATTTCATAAGTTCCGTCATCATGATGTGTGGAATGCTAACTTTAAGCCTGGACACTGAAAATTAGTTTGGTTTAGCCTATAACTAAACTGTTAAATAACGTCTAGGTAATTTTCACTGTAACTAGCAGTGATAATGACCGTGGCTTGTCCTTTTGACACTGTTGGTTGTCATCTGGGGGTGTCACCAGGCTCTGTTGGACTGTCACTTACCCAGTCTTTAAATTGGATCAAGTATTGATCATACTTCAGGCTCCAATGCTAGAAGCTGCCCCACGTTATAAGTGTGTAGTCGTTAGTTCACTGGATTATGAAAGCATTATGTAAAGACCTGTTGTTTTAAGGTTTTATACAAGCAACTCCAAGATGATGTGAACTTACAACATGATAGACTAACAGTGTCTGAAATAGATACAATATACACATGTAATAGTGCTAGCCGTTATTGTGGTCTTGACTAAATCGGTATTGGTGCTATTATCTTTGTGTTCTTGAATAGATATGTGTTGGTGCTATTATCTTTGTGCTGTTGAAGAGATATTTGTTTGTGCTATTATCTTTGTGTTCTTGCATAGATATGTGTTGGTGCTATTGTCTTTGTGCTGTTGAATAGATATGTGTTAGTGTTATTATCTTTGTGTTCTTTAATAGATATTTGTTGGTGCTATTATCTTTGTGTTCTTGAACAGATATGTGTTGGTGCTATTATCTTTGTGCTGTTGAATAGATATGTGTTAGTGTTATTATCTTTGTGTTCTTGAATAGATATTTGTTGGTGCTATTATCTTTGTGCTGTTGAATAGATATGTGTTGGTGCTATTATCTTTATGTTCTTGAATGGATATGTGTTGGTGCTATTATCTTTGTGTTCTTGAAAAGATATGTGTTGGTGCTATTATCTTTGTGCTATTGAATAAATAAGGGTTGGTGCTATTATCTTTATGTTCTTGAATAAATATGTGTTGGTGCTATTATCTCTGTGTTCTTGAGTAGATATGTGTTGGTGCTATTATCTTTGTGCTATTGAATAGATAAGGGTTGGTGCTATTATCTTTATGTTCTTGAAAAGATATGTGTTGGTGCTATTATCTTTGTGCTATTGAATAGATAAGAGTTGGTGCTATTATCTTTATGTTCTTGAAAAGATATGTGTTGGTGCTATTATCTTTGTGCTATTGAATAGATAAGAGTTGGTGCTATTATCTTTATGTTCTTGAAAAGATATGTGTTGGTGCTATTATCTCTGTGTTCTTGAATAGATATGTGCTGGTGCTATTATCTTTGTGCTGTTGAATAGATATGTGTTTGTGCTATTATCTTTGTGCTGTTGAATAGATATGTGTTGGTGTTATTATCTTTGTGCTGTTGAATAGATATGTGTTGGTGTTATTATCTTTGTGCTGTTGAATAGATATGTGTTGGTGTTATTATCTTTGTGCTGTTGAATAGATATGTGTTGGTGCTATTATCTCTGTGCTGTTAATAGATAATTGTGGTTGCTAACATCTTTGTGCTGTTAATAGATATTTGTTGGTGCTAACATCTTTGTGCTGTTAATTGATCAGTGTTAGTGCTTACCGTGATATATTTAACCATCTTGTTGGCTCTGCACGATCAATGTTAGCATGCAGGGGGTCTTAATGTGGCAGGAAACTGTAGTACCCCTAGACATAAATGTGATGACTCTGGAACACAATGTTGAAAGATTTGTATTTTGAAGTAGGGGGATTGGATTTTAAGCAGGGAGAATTTTTCATGTTTGATTTAAAGTAGGAAGATTTGTTTGTGGCATCACAGTGTATCATCGTTTCTTTAGTAATTATCAATTTTTACAAATGTTTTGAGGAGAAGGAACACTATGCATGTTTTTAAAATCCCCTTTTAAACAATGAAAGACTTAGCAAAACAATGGTACATAAAATTAGATATTATTAGCTCATTCACCCCTAAAGACACATTTGAACTCTTCCAATTCAAAAGTTGGAATAGTTCATTATAAAATCTCAGGGGTGAATGAGTTAAGATATCAGCAAAAACAATATGCACCGAGTCAACATGACGAATCATTAATTGCTCTCCATGTGATTATGATCCAATCAATGATGATGTAGGTAAAGGCTGCATCACCTATAAGTTTAACCCATTCACCCCTAAAGTCACATTTGAGCCTTACCAAATCTAAGACTGTGCAATTCCAGTTTAAATATCTAGGGGTGAATGAGTTTGGAGCATGGTGACCTTAAAATTGAACCTTGGTTAATTGGAGAAAATTGACCTACTATTTCCAAAAGCTGTAACTCAGAGCCAATATCACAAACCGCTGACCTCCATGTCATTGTGATCCAGGAAAACTGTGCATGCAATTGTATCCTCTGTTATTGTTCTGCCCAAGCAGTACTTATGAAAGTATGACGATATAAATATAAACTTTATTTATTTATAACAAATACGAAACAAGTTATTTCAACTGATATTTATAACTGTTGTTGGCCTGGGTGCTAACTCATTCACCCCTGAAGACACATTTGAACTCTCCCAATTCAAAGGTTGGAATAGTTCATAATGAAATTTCAGGAGTTAATTAGCACACAGGAGGTCTCAATGTGGTAGGACACTGGACTACCCAGAAAACACCAGGTAGTTGGGCAAGTGAACTCATACTTTTTCATGATCGATCGGGGAATCAAACTCAGACCGCCTCGGTGAAAGGCGAGTGCGTTATCCTATGCGCCACCCGACCATCCATGATGACCAGATTTTGTCAATGCAAGAGGACCTGAAGTTATGATCTTTACCTTCTTTACCTTTCAGTCCTGGTCGGTATCAAAGGAGATTGGCGTGAAGAGGCTAGGATTATTGATGTGGGAGGCGAGCGAAGCCTTAGCGACATCAACGGGAAAGTTGATTGAGACGATGTTAGTTAAGATCACTGGCCTGGATATTCTTCGAAAAGCAGAAGAGGATTACCAAGCCAAGAGGAAAATAGGGGAACCCTGTCGACGACCAAAACTGGAGCTAGGTAGGCAGCGGTGTAGATTTTAAGTTAATGTACTAACATTACAATAAAGCAGAAGAATATCTTAACAAGTCTTTATGAGTGTATTTGATCGTTTAAAGATCCCTCATTCCCACTGCACTGCTGTTTTCCTATATACAGAAGCCTCCCTATAAATTCCGTTTGGAAATGGTGTAGATTTTAATTTTGTATTAACGTGACAAGAACGCACTAGAATATCTTTACAAGTCTATATTAGTGTATCTGATCTTTTAAGGATCATTGTCCCACTGCACTGCCGTTTTTCCTATATACAGATTTTTCCTCCCTTAAACTTTCGTTTGGCAATTACTATAGCTTATGGTTGGGTGGTCGGGTGGGGCAGTGGATAGCGCACTTGCCTTTCACCAAGGCAGCCGGGTTCAATTCCCCGATCGGACATGAAAAGGTTGGGGTCACCTGCCCGACCATGTGGGTTTTCTCTGGGTACTTCAGTTTCCTCCCACATTAAGACCCCCCGTGCGCTAACATGACTGTAGCACATTTGGGCTAGTACACTTTCGTCAACCAGTTAGCTCCATCACTATCAGTCTGTGATAGCATAATTAACAATCTGAAGTCCAGGGTTCGAACCCTGGTCTAGCTCCGCCAATTTTGTTAACAATCAGAACAACCTGTTGATTATATTTTGTTTATTTCAACTTGACTATTTTCCACAAAATTCACACAAGGTATAGTTTTCTTTTCAGAAATGATTTATCAAAGCTATAGTCACGCCGGAAACAACAGTTTCCAATACTTTGTTTCATTTTTTTTGGCAGTTGTACGCGGATCCTTATAGACTTCAATAAAAAACTTTTGCTCAGCAACATTAATTTAATAAATTCAAAATAGATAGAGGATATTTAATAGTTTTCCAATTGTCATTGAATACCATAATATATATTTCACGAGTATTGCCGAATACCGATATTTTTCATGAGTGCTTTGCACTTGTGAAAATATTGGTATATTCTGCTGTACAAATTGAATATTTATGGTATTCATTGGGAAAACCATAAAATTTTCATTATTAATTTCAAAACTACATACAAGAGGAAAATGTCATTGTAGCCAAACAGTTGGGCATATAATAGCATGACATTTGTCGCCATATTTTAATGACGTCAGACTTGACAACAAGGCATTGCCCTATTTTGAATGGGCTACTCAACACAATTCTGCTGTTTTCTCAGGTAGAATACTGGAATTTGAGAGCAGTGGACCATTTCAGCTATTTTTTGTCAATATCAAAATTAAGAGGGGCAATTCTTTGTAAACTTAAGATAAAATTGGAACATGGATTATCCCTGGTTTTCTGCTATTATTATACATCCTGCAACAAAGATAGGGGGGTATACTGGAATAAGCTTGTCTGTCCGTCTGTCTGTCTGTTTTGAAAAGTTATGGGCCTTTGTTGAAAAATCCTTGTACGGACAACTCCTTCAAAACTACTGGGCCAATTTCAATGATTTTTTTTAGATACAATAAATACCACCTGATATTTTGCATCCAGGTATATTTTTTTTCAATCTGACACTTTTTTTACGGAGCTATATATATTGCCCTTTGTTGAATAATGCTTGCCAAGACAACCTCTCCAAAACCACTGGGCCAATTTCAATGAAAGTTTTCAGATATAATAACTACCACCTGATATTGTGCATCCGGGTATGATTTTTTCATTTTGACCCTTTTTAACGAGTTATGACCCTTTTTTATAAATCTTTGTCCTGACAACTCTTCCTTAACTACTAGGACAATTTCAGTAAAACTGGTTAATCTGGGTTAACAAGATTTGGTTTGCAAGTATGTTTTGGCCTTGGGAGGGAGTACAGGAAGTATGTCAGTGACCTATATACTAAAATAAGTGTACAGCTCAGTGAATAAAGAAATCATTACTGGTGGGAGACTATGGATTAGTAAGCCTTTAGCTTACAGTTCTAGTTTATATAGGAGTGGGGGTATAAGTTAGCCTTTGGTTTACAGTTCTAGTTTATATTGAAGTGGGGCTATAAGTTAGCCTTTAGCTTACAGTTCTAACTTATATAGGAGTGGGGGTATAAGTTAGCCTTTAGTTTACAGTTCTAATTTATATAGGAGTGGGGGTATAAGTTAGGCTTTTGCTTACAGTTCTAGTTTTGTAAGATTTCCTTACATAAATGGTATCAATTTTGTAGGTAAATTATGACCTTAGTGTATGTAGCAGAGATCTACAAGAACAACAACTTATTCTACCCTGGCTTCATCTATATCTTAACAGAATATCTTCGGCTTTGAATAAAGTGAATAGAAAGTGCTATTCTGATTGGTCAATACCACAAACCATAAACCAGCTGTATTTGTCCTTTTTGAAAGATCAGATTACAGGAAACAATAAGGGCATTCACAATTATATAGTATAGGTAATCTCAACATGTTTTGATTTGTATGTGTTATTAATCTCTTGAGGAGTTTAAAACCATGATCGCTAAAATGAGAGTAATTCCTAGCATTTAACAGATTAACAAGTTATGATACATATAATATTAAAATTTAATTTCATTCATTTTACAACCACCCTGTCTCTTGTTACATTTTGTAGTTGAAAACCAACGCGAATATTTGATGGAGACATTTCACATGCTGATCAAGATGCTACAGAACTACAAAGTGTCCGGGGAGGGACGTGATGCCGCCATGGAACTCCTCATGAAAAACATGCTCCGTAAGAATGGCCTCCAATGGACAAGGGACTTCTTGGAAACAGAAGGTACAAAGTTTGAGCAATTTTTGAAAAATACCTTTGAGACGAAATACTGTAATTTTTGTCGCAGGTTTAACACAACAGTTGAAATACTTATACAACATACTATATGAATATTAATGACAAAAGACGAATTTAACGCTGTGCGAAAACAGAATAGACTAGTGAAGGGGGTGAGGGAGGGACTTCGACCGAGTGAAAGTTTACAGGTATGCATCATCATCTTTGCAGTCTCTCTAGACACGACCTTAGCTGTTAATAGGACGTAAAACAAAATTAGACCAGACCTCTAGACAGGTGTTGTATATGCCACGTTTGATTTCATAAGCACCTGGAGCGCTAAGTGTTTCGAAAACAATATCTTGACTTGAAATTTCGAAAAAGATGTAAAACATTTTTTTTTTTAAAGAAAGTCAGTAAACAGCGATGTTCAGACCAAAAGAGAATATAGGATGTTTATATGATAGAATTCAGGCCCACTAGGCCTCTTGTTGTATATTTACAGCTTTCAATAAATTTAATCAATTCTATCAACATGTTTAACACCTTCAAGGGCAGTTCATGACATGCCTGGTGATATGTTGAACTCTATGTATTGTCAGATCGTTCTGGGATCTTCTGATTACAGCTGTAATGAAATTTCATGATTCCCTGTCAAAAGTCAAATCTCTACACTGCATAGAAATATTGTTGCTCTGCAATAACTTTTTTAAATTGTATATGTTTGTCAATTACATGATTTATTCTTTTAAAATCCATAAAAAAAAACCATGAATGTTGTTAAAAAAATTTTTTTTTGTTAATACCCGGTAGTAATAATATTGATAATATACACCATTTATATAATTTATATAATATATGTAGAGATATCTTTTGGACAATATACTTATATTGATTGTTCCACAGGTCTAGAAGGGCTGTTAGCAGTGGCTGGAGCTATCAAACAGCATGAGACACTGCCTGTAACGGAGAATTCCAAGATGCACGCCGCTGTGGCCCTGTCCAACATATATGACGACCTCTACAGTGACAAAGAGGTTGACAAGTTCAAATCAAAGTGCAGTGAATACTTTAAGTGAGTTGTCTCCCTTGCCCGTACAACCAATTCTTAAGGTTTTCTCTCATCTTCAAAATCTCCCTCCAAGTAAATTATCCCTTTTCTGTAGAACTGTCCTTTATGTTCGTAATCTTTGTAGAACCATCCTTCAAATAAATTATCTCCCTTGTCTGTAGACCAATCCTTCAAGTGAGTTTCTCACTTGTCTTTACAATCATTATTCAAGTGAGTCGTCTCCCTTGTCTGCAGGGAGAAATTTATTCAAGTGAGTTATCTCCCTTGTCTGTAGAAACTGCCTTTGTTTTTAGAACCATTATTCCAATGAGTTGTCTCCCTTGTCTGTAGAGACGCATCTTTTCATTGAGTTTTCTCACTTGTCTTCAGAACCACATTCAAGTGAGTTTCTTGTCTGTATTTCCATCCAAAGTAAATTGTGTGAATTTACTGATAATGTCCTGGGAAGTTACAACTGTCAAACATTCAAAAATAAATCTCAATGTTATTACTTTATACAAATGTAATATAATAGTACAATAAATGAGACACATTGTTTTAACACTGCAACGCAGGAATACTAAGTTCTAAAATAGAGGAAATACAGATTTATTGGATGGTTCAGTAATGTGAATTGTAGTTCAAAATTTCAATTATATCTTTGAATTTTTTATTGTAAGACATATACTGTTTCTGTTTTCAGAGATTTGTTCAGCGATGAAATATTTGAATCCAAGATTGAAGCCATAAAAGCCGTTTCTACTTTACTCCAGGTAATTTACAACTACAAGGCCCAGTGTATTGGTTGGTAGGTTATCGCAGGCATGTCTTACGAAATTATTACATGTTTTCATGTGATGTGAAAACCCATTTATGCCCTCTAATTATTAAGATACCCTTAAATTTCAATGGTAGGCCCGATTTGAAAATAAGCTTAGAATTCCTTGCAGTCAAAAATCTTGAAAATAAGCCGTCTTTGAAAGTAGGGCAGCTTTGAGAATATGTATCGGATACAGAGTATGAGGCACATTTTTCTTGTTGGCTGAAACAGGTTTTACAGGTATTATATTAAACATCTTTGCAACAATTTTGGTAGAATAAAATAGTTTCATAAGAAAGCCTGTATTACATATTTTCTGTGCAAAAATGGAAGGACTTCGAAAAAGCCGTTCAGATGACTTAATGTCTAAATGACTTTGAAAATAAGAGAGCCTTGAAAATGAGCTGGCTTCGAAAATAAGACTGGGATTCCATACTGAAAATATGCTGCAACTTGTTATCAAGATATTAGGGAACTGATGACTGTTATGTGTTGTTGTTTTTTGACAGGGTCCTTACGAGGTTGGCAGTATGATACTAAGTTTTGAAGGAGTCACCAAAATCATGTTTGCCATGGCTGATAGCAGCAACGTCCTCCACCAGGTAGATTCTACTATTTTTCTATCTTCTTTCTAAAAGAGCTACAAACAAAAATTCCGTAGTGGTCCGTTATGGACATTTTACAACACATTTGGAATGCACAAAAGAATACATGTATTTCTAACAGTCAGGTAAGTCATTATTTATTAGATAAATTCAGAAAATGAAAATATGTAGCAGAACTGGACTCGACCAGGAAGCTCTAATCTTTAGAACAACAGAGGTCCTGGGTCCTGGCCATATTCCCTTATTCTGAATTTGTACAATAGTTTTCTGTGTCTTTTTTTGGCTAATGTTGAACTTTTTATGATTAACAGCAAATTGCTGTAGAAGCCATCGTCCACTCGGCTCAGAAACAGAAGAAGTGTAACAGCCTCCTGGCAGGCGCCGTGCCGATTCTGAAGAACTTGTACGAAACCGCAGATGACTCCATCAAAGTGCGAGCCCTGGTGGTATGTAACTCTGTCTAGCTAACTTCTTTGAGGTATCCTGGATTTTAAGGGGGCCGCGGTGGCCAAGTGGTTAAGGTGTCTGATATTCTGCTACCACTAGCCCTCCACCACTGGGTCACGGGTTTGGGACCTACGTGGGACAGTTGCCAGGTACTGACCGTTGGTCTGTGGTTTTTCTCCGGTAACTCCAGCTTTCCTCCACCACCAAAACCTGACACGTCCCTAAATGACAATAGCTGTTAATATGACGTAAAACACAAACAAACTGGATTTTTATCCGTAAAAACAAAGTTTCAGTGGTAAGGTTATATTACTGTAAACCTATCGGAATTTCAAATTGGTCATTGAAGAGGTAAAACTTCAGTTTGTAATTGATTGCTTCTAGCTGATAATGTGATGTTTTAAAGGTGAATGTTTGACTGATATCAGGTCCCTTTCTCTGGATAATTCCTGCGGCAGTTTCCCCAAATCAATGCAAAAATTACTTTTTTCCATGATTGCTTTTGAGTGTGATATTTTTCGCGAAATCACTGCCCCCCCTGAGAAAAAAATTACTGCTGTTATCACAACATAATTTTGTTTGCCCGGATATATTTTTATTAACTATTTTTTAGGGTCTCTGTAAGCTGGGGACATCAGGAGGAACAGATGCCAGCAATAAGCCAATGGCTGAGGGATCAACTTTAGCCATGGCCAAGTCATGCCGACGGTAAGCTGATGTAACAGTCTTTTTAATTGGTCCTTACTTATACGTGTACCTGCAATACCTTAACTCATGCACCCCTGAAATTAAATCATGAACTATTCCAACCTTTGAATTGGAAGAGTTCAAATGTGTCTTCAAGGGTAAACAAGTTAATGACATACTGCTGGTTTCTACTCGCTCTGTAATGGTCAGAAAAAATATCTCGGCCTGTATTAAAAAATTCTGCAGAGAATTTTATACATGCCAACTTTTTTAAATTTCCAGAAGCGAGATTCTGCATTCTCAAAATCAAAACATAAATAAAGTGTGTGTATATGCCCCCTTAGTGATAAAATAACCCTTTAAAACAAGGTATTTTGAATTGTTCTTTCAGCTGAAATCAATAGGAATAATTTAGTAAATTCACTGGTTGAAAATGCTAATTTAAGGGTTCAAATTTGGGAGTCTCCCTCCTAAATTAAATGGAGAGTTGGCAACACTGATTGTACAAGTTTGCAGAATTCAACTGTACCATCGTCGAAATCCAGAGATTGCATCGCTGATATACGTACAGTCTTTACACTGTTTGAAATTGTCACAGCAATATTGAAGGCTCTGAATGCGACACCTTGCGGATGATTCAAGTAGACTGACAAATGTGATGTCCTTGATGAAAATCAGGGGAATCACTCAGCAGCTAAATGGTAAAATGACAGACTGTGAAGTTGGGTTGTAGCTCCTCTGTAGATTTAACAGTCTAGCGATCGGTCAGGTATTTGTACTTGAAACCAATTAACCCTTTCGCCACTGTAGACCACGGTGGGCTCGTCCAGATCAGTGCATGGTTGAGTCTACTAAAGTCATATATAGGGGTGAAACGGTTAAGCAGCTTACTGTGAGTCTTCAATTTTTCTTCCTATTCTATGTTTGTCTTGGATAAACAGAACTTTTTAAGCTTTTTCAATCTTAATTGAAAACAGCTGTTTGCATTATCCCATATTTAAATTTATGGTAAAATGTAGAAATTGTATTTCTTTTATATAGATTTTTGAACAACCCCAATAAGGATGTAGATCTGCGACGATGGGCGACAGAGGGTCTCGCCTTCCTCACACTAGACGCGGATGTGAAGGAAGATCTCGTCGGCGACACAAGCGCCTTAAAGTCACTTGTAGACGTCACAGCTGTAAGTAATGGTTCAAGATTTATTGTATTATTTGAATTCTGTGGAGACACAGTAGTCAAGTGGTAGGACGCAGGGCTTGTGACCGAAGGGTTGTTGGTTCGAGTCACGGCATGGCACTGTGTTGTATATTTGAGCAGGATACTTTACTCTGCTGTACGTGGTTAGGCAGTGCTAGAATTGTTGAATGTTAGCTGTGAGCGCCGAAGTAGCAGCACCGGCTGTATGCTCCCCAGGGAGTTGAGAAATAAGTTGGCTTGTTGCAAAGGCCCTATAACCACGGATAATAATTTGTGAACCGCTTTGAGACGATCTACGAATTAGGTGTGATAAAACTGTATATAAGAACCTTGGATCATTAATTATTATTAGGTGAAATTCCTCTCATACAGTTAATTAATGTTCAGTTTGTGAATGTCATACATTGTGAATCGGTGCAGAGTCATTATGATCGCTGCTGAATACTGGGTGGGGGCCATGGTGGCCATGGGGGCCATGGGGGCCAAGTGGTTAAGGTATTTGACCACAGATTAATTATTATAACTACTGTGTACTAGGTGGGGGCCGCAATGGTCGAGTGAATAAGGTATATGACTGTCTCATATATATGGTCAGTAGCTCCCTACAACTGGGTTGCGGGTTTGAGGCCTATGTGGGGCAGTCGCCAGGTACTGGCCCCCGGTCGGTGGTTTTTCTTTTGGCACTGCGGTTTTCCTCCACCACCAAAACTTGGCACGTGCTTAAATGATCATAGGTGTTAAAAAATGTTAAACACAAACAAATTATTGAAAATCCTGAATTATTGGAGAAAAAGTTAGTTCTTCTAACACATGTCGATTCTGAGAACAACACATGATACAATAAAATCATGTTTATACAAACTTTTAGGTATCTTGGTATCTCGATCTGCAATTCAAATGTTTAGGGAAATACCAGGTACTATGATCATTTCACCACTGCGGAAGAATCTTTATATACTGTTTAACATGAAATGTTTGTGTGTACTTTCTTTGTGGTTTTGAGCTTTCAAATTATTTCGAGGGTACAAACTTTCGTGGTTTCGTGATTACCGATCGATTTGTGTTTTACCGTAGATTCTATGACACTTTCCTTGGATATGCTAAAGTAGACTCCACAACATTTTCAGTATTTAATTCTTTCGCATACATTTCTTCGTTGTTATTACATGAGCATGATTATACACGTACAATGTATATACTTTTGTGTGCAATTTTCACATTTTCGTTGTGTACATTCTTTCGAATGGTAGAAAACGTTGTTGTATTTGTATTCGTGGTTCCTTTTAAATTGTATCTTAACATCTGATATTTATGTCTCACCTTCAAATTAACGGAGAAATATTATTTTAGTACTGGTTTATCTGCTACTTCTGGTTCTTCTGATTCTTCTAATAATTTCTTGTCCCAGCTTTAACTTTTTAACTGTTAACCGTTTCACCACTGTAGACCATAATGGACTCATCCATATCAATGCATGGTAGAGTCTACTGAAGTTACATAGGGGTGAAAGGGTTAAAGATAGCTTGCTGAAACCTGCAGTAAATCTGTGCCACCCATGGACAGTGTACAATGCATCGTTAAAAGGTCACTGTGACCATGACCTCAAAGTCAAAGGTCAAATAAGTGTAGGAACATCTTCTCTGGTCTGTAACTTTTTAAACTGTTAAAGATATCATAATGGAACATATGTTTTTGTTCACAAAACACATTTCTTGCTAAAAATTGCCGTCATGGCAGAGAAAATTTGGACTTTAGTATAATCCCAGCAATCGCATTTGTTCATGCAGAACAAAAAGTGTATTGATTTTACTGTTTAAATATTTATGAAACTAACAATTCTATTTCTATTTTTCAGAAAGCGGAGAAAAATATCCTCTATCCAGCCTCAACAGTTTTTGTGAATATCACTAACAGCTATGAACAGAAGGAAATCGTTCCGGAAATGATTGAGCTAGCTAAATACGCCAAACAGCATGTACCTGAAGAACACGAAAAGGTCAGGAAGAATTCATATTTTAAAAAATTTGTACCGGGTACTTGAAATAACATTGACTTATTCACCCCTGAAGACACATTTGAACTCTTCCAATTCAAAGTTGGGAATAGTTCACTACAAAATTTCAGGGGTGAATGAGTTAAGAAAAATATATTTAATGTCAGTATTCTCTGAAAAATAATAAGAAAGCTTTTAAATTTGGTTAACAGTATACTTACAACCTTTTCAAAAGAGTAGCTTCAGCCACATCAACGTTGTTTTCGGTAATCTCAAAACCATGAATTTGACATTTTTGACGACTTGTCTTGCAGGACAAGCCGGAGTTTGTGAAGAAGCGTGTGACGGCTTTGGCAAATGCTGGAGTGGTGACAGCCCTGGTCGCCCTCAGTAATGCAGAAAGTAAAAACACAAGAGAGCAACTATCAAGGTAACCACGGAAACAGTGGCATTTCCTTCACATGTACTGGTCGGGTTAGGGTTGTAGGGTTGTAGGGTAACCCTAACCCTAGGTTTTAGATGGTCTCTTGTTGGCCACACTATATACAGCTGTGAATTCTTTCCGGTGTATATTTTCATTTTTCTGGTCAGGATCTGGATATTTGTGCAGTATAAGTTATCAAATTTGCAAAAGTGAAACGTTTAAACTTTTTTTTTTTTCACGGTGAAATACTGACATGGTAATGAAAAAAGATGAAACATTTGAATGTGTCTGTATCAACATTTCAACAGTTAACAGTGAATATAACGTGAACAGTGAGCAGTGGGCAATTTTAATTGGCTGTAACCTTCTTATGTCATTGAAGTGAACTATTTTATTGCTGCTTATATTTAGTCTGCAACTAGATCCTACAATAATACTTGGAAATTGACTTTTCACTGCATTATTTATTCATTCTGTGGAATGTGCAAAATGACACTGCCCCTTAAATTATTTGGTGTACAGTATGTTAATTTAATCAATTAAGTTTCATGCTGAGATGACATTCTATCTCATCACAAAAACTAACAAAAAAAATGTAAAATTTAGCTGGTCATTCAAAGTGAAATGGAAATTGTTTTTGTTTTTACAGGGTTTTCCTGTCACTGACAAATGAGGAAGATCTGAGGGGTTTAGTTGTGGCACAGGGGGGAGCTAAGGTAAGTAACATCCCTGGGGCCTAAACCTCGAGGTCAAAGGTTAACATTTAATTAACTCATTCACCCCTGAAATGTCATAATGAATTATTCCAACCTTTGAATTGGAAGAGTTCTAATGTGTCTTCAGGGATGAAGGAGTTTAAACTCATAAAGGTCAAAGGTGAACGTTTAAACAAGATCTTTGGTCCTTGACCCAAGGTTAAATGTAAACGTTACAGAAACAACTCCTTTGAACTTGACCCCAAGGATAAAGGTCAGCATTTTAGTATAAAGTCACAATAGTCTCCTCCCAAGGTCAAAGGTCAACATTAAAGTAACATCACAACAGTCTCATTCAAAGGTGAAGGTCAACAGTAGGAAAAAAACTCTTTTGGCCATTTCATAAAGTCAAGGTAAGCATTTCCAAATTAAAAAAAAAAAAAAATCCCGAGATGAAGACAAAATTCTTTTGTCACACCCAAAAGTCATCATTATATTCATCCTCGATACTCTCACTTTCGCTCTCTGCACCTGGAATATGTCATGACAAATTGGAAGGCTCAGTGTGCGTCACCTTGTGTATGAGACAAGAAGACTAGTTCTATCCTTTGATGAACATCAAACAATCTCGCGACCTAATTACAGTAAATCTTACCGGCTTTAAAGTCGGGCGTCGCTCCTCTGTAATCTTCAAAGGACAGGTATCAGCCTAGCGACTGGTCAGGGTTTCTTTTATACCGGAGCCCAATCATATAGCTAGCCACATGCCTTCAATTTTGCTATGACATATTCCAGGGGGGGGGGGGGGGGGGGGGCAGAAAGTGAAAGTGTGCATAACCCGTAGATATCGAGGATGCATTATGTGTGCTATCTCAAGAATCTGATCTCCCATCCCTCCATTCATCACTTGGTATAGGGCATAGCTCATGTACTCACCTGTATTTGCCAAATTTGGTATGTACCGGTAAGTATCTCTTTGGATGATTAAGTGCTACATGTGGACATCAAGTCTCTTGCCCCACCCTACTGTGTTATCTGGCCTTTGTACACAGTTTGTCACATTGTATGTGGCTTATCCTGTATTCTTGTTCACCTACAATTGGCAGAGCATGAGAAATATTTTAAGGGTGTTTTAGGACAATCAGGATATTTTTGAGTGTTTGAAAATATCAGGGTTATTTATATGGGTATTTTAAGATTACTTTAAATGAACTTATCTAAGCATACTCAAATTGTGGCGCATTATCAAATTTAAAAAGTTAAGCGCATTGATGTGTTTGTGCATCCTGAATAGAGAACAATATACAAGAACTTCTATTGGCGCATTCATGATTAAGCACAACAATTAAAGCTTGAAAAAGCACTAAAATAAGCTACCGCTAAAATATGTACATTAGCAGTACATGTATCCGGATATTTTTGAGTGTTTGAAGATATTAGGGATATATTAAGTGTGTTTTGGTATTTTTGGGATGTTTTAAGATATTTGGAAAATAAAAGGGGATTTTAACATTTAAGGGATGTTTTAAGTTTTTTTTTGATGATTATAAATATTTAGGGCATTTTTGTATCAAAAAGACATCTTAGAGTGCTTTAGGATATTAAGTCTGTTTTAGCCTGTCACTTCAGCCATGATATTTCTATACAGGCATTGCGGAGTCTGGCCATGGAGAACAACACGGACAAGGGCCAGCCCCTGGCAGCCCAAGCACTCGCCAAAATTACCATAACAATGAACCCAGAAACCACCTTCCCTGGCCAACGGGTAAGCAATTTTTTTTAAAGACCTTTTATTATATGTGAATGGCATTTTCTATTTACCACATTCAAAGTCCCAGATTTTCTGTCCAGCTGCAGATGAAGCGACAGTAGAATAAGAGATTGTCTTTGTACGTCATTGGTATATACACAGAGTTATAAACCTATACATAAAAGATAAACATTTTGTAAGAAAATCGTACCTGAAATGGCTGCATGAAAATGGTAAAATTGCTTTTAGTAGCCAACTCCAAAGCCTTGTTGTCGAGTGTGATGTCATAAGAAACTGGTGTGAAATATTATGTTGCTAATTCCCACACATTTTGGATGCAGCAGTATTTTTGTTGTTTATTTTAATAATGTAATGGATGGAAAATCTAATTGTTTGTCCATTGAATACCAGATATATGTAACTTGTATGGCAGAATTATCAATATTTTCATAGTGCATAGCAACCATGATCTTTACACTTGTGAAAAATATCTTTATTCTACCATACTCTTAAAATATATATGGTTTTCAACGAGAACCCATGAAATATCCTCTATGTTCCATTAGCTAAAAAAGCATCGCTACAACATGAAAACATTTTATTGTTCTAATCAGTAACTGTGTTTAACAGATGTAGGAGCTTGAAAAATGAAAACATTTTATTGTTACAGATGTAACAGTAAGTACTTATAATGGTACTTTTGTGTTTAACAGATGTACGAGCTTGTCCGGCCTTTGTTGAATCTCCTCCATATTGACTGTACTGCGCTACAGAACTTTGAAGGTCTGATGGCTCTTACAAACCTGTCCTCAATCAGCGACTCTCTCAGGTCAGTGTAGATGCAAGCATGCTGGTTGTCTCCCCTTCATTAAACCTCTAGAAATCTCACCTTGATGAGTGGTAAACTGTACCAAGGCCATTTACTACTGTGTACCAGTAGATGTTTGCCTGTCAAATGTTCACCTTTCACAAGTAAAATAATTATTTGCCCAGTGTTAATTTTTCCCTCACATGTAACCACTGTATGGTATGTTTGGTATTAATATTCGCTGTCAAAATCGATTCGCCCTCATTATGAAGGGTAAAATATTTGCATTGCCCCAAAATTTCCTGGTTTACAGTATACGTATTTGTGTCTGTTAAGTGACCAAGCCTAAGAAATTTTCCAAATCTTGATGTGAACTGTCAATACTTATAAAAACGAAAGTACTTTTACTTTTTGATTGATTTGAAGTTGTTCCACTAGGAATGATGTTTGAATTTAGGTTTTACTACTAGTAGTCTACATATTGTAGTATTTATGGCGAGTAGCTTGGTGTCTTGTAGGGCTGCAACGATATATTGTATCGTATTGCGATACTTTCTTGTGTATCATACCAAATTGTTTTGTTTGCATGTATGGCGATACACTAACAGTACTTAAATTATCAATCAATTTTGATCAAACTCTAAAAATGTGTACTTAATTATCAATCAATTTTGATCAAACGCTAAAAAGTGTTCTAAATTATCAATCAATTTTGATTAAACTCTAAAAAAGTGTAATTATATATTTATTTAATCCTTCAGTAAAGATGTGGTCTACTGTGCAGTCATATCCAAAAGTACTAAAAATTATTCAAAAATATATTTCAATATTTTTAATGTATCGTGACTGATACATATCATATCGTAAGCATCGTACCCCAATATGTATCGTAGCATAAGGTATGCATGTCGTTACAGCCCTTGTATCTTTTAACATCGTTGAATATTGATAAAAAATTACAAGAATATACCTTTAAATGATATAGGTATAACAGAAATGCTGTATTGTTAAATGTTTTGGTAACTCAGATCTGTGATAATTTCATTTTCCAGAAAGCGTATTGTTGCGGAGAAAGGTGTTCCCATAATTGAGAACTACATGACGGAGGAACATGAAATGTTGTCACGAGCGGCCACAGAATGCATGTGTAACATGGTGATGAATGAGGATGTAAGTTCAGTAAATGTCTGGTACAGGATTTGACTATTGTAGAGAAACATAGCCTTTTGTTTGAAGGTTTTAGCTAACAGATGTAGGTTCTTGTTAACAGGTTTTGGATGAGAGAGATATAAATTCTTGTGTACATATTTAAGGCTAAAAAAAATGTAGGTCCCCAATACCTGTAAGTTGCTTGTAATGTATTATACACAGGTAGTGGTAGTGACACAGGTATTAACTTGTAATATTGTAGTGATGTGTAATATTTTACTGTACACAGGTAGTGATGTGTAATATTGTACTGTACACAGGTAGTGACTTGTAATATTGTACTGTACACAGGAAGTGATGTGTAATATTTTACTGTACACAGGTAGCGACTTGTTATATAGTACTGTACACAGGTAGTGACTTGTAATATTGTACTCAGGTAGTGACTTGTAATATTGTAATGTACACAGGTATTAACTTGTAATATTGTACTGTACACAGGTAGTGACTTGTAATCTTGTACTGTACACAGGTAGTGACTTGTCATATTGTACTGTACACAGGAAGTGATGTGCACTATTGTACTGTACACAGGTAGTGACGTGTAATATTGTACTGTACACAGGAAGTGATGTGTAATATTTTACTGTACACCGGTAGCGACTTGTTATATAGTACTGTACAAAGGTAGTGACTTGTAATATTGTACTGTCCACAGGTAGTGATGTGTAATATTGTACTGTACACAGGTAGTAACTTGTAATATTGTACTGTACACAGGGAGTGATAAGTACTATTGTACTGTACACAGGTAGTGCCCTATTATATTGTACTGTACACAGGAAGTGATGTGTAATATTTTACTGTACACAGGGAGCGACTTGTTATATAGTACTGTACACAGGTAGTGACTTGTAATCTTGTACTGTACACAGGTAGTGATGTGCAATATTGTACTGTACACAGGGAGTGATGTTTAGTATTGTACTGTACACAGGTAGTGACGTGTAATATTGTACTGTACACAGGAAGTGATGTGCACTATTGTACTGTACACAGGTAGTGACGTGTAATATTGTACTGTACACAGGAAGTGATGTGTAATATTTTACTGTACACAGTTAGCGACTTGTTATATAGTACTGTACAAAGGTAGTGACTTGTAATATTGTACTGAACACAGGGAGTGATGTTTAGTATTGTGCTGTACACAGGTAGTGACTTATTATATTTTTCTGTACACAGGAAATAACGTTTAATATTGTACTGTGCACAGGTAGTGACTTGTATATATTTTACTTTACACAGGAAATAACGTTTAATATTGTACTGTGCACAGGTAGTGACTTGTATATATTTTACTTTACACAGGAAATAACGTTTAATATTGTACTGTGCACAGGTAGTGACTTGTATATATTTTACTGTACACAGGAAATGACGTTTAATATTGTACTGTACACAGGTAGTGACTTGTATATATTTTACTGTACACAGGAAATAACGTTTAATATTGTACTGTACACAGGTAGTGACTTATATATATTGTACTGTACACAGGTAGTGCCTTATTATATTGTACTGTACACAGGAAATAACATTTAATATTGTACTATACACAGGTAGTGAAGATGTACGAGAAGGAAAATGACAGAACCAAGCTGATGACGCTGTATTGTGCGGATGAAGACCCGCTTGTTGTGAAGGCTGCATCAGGTGCTCTAGCCATACTCACACACAGTCCAATCGTCTGTAAAAAAGTTTCACAGGTAGGTGCTACTTCTATTATAACCCTTTTGCAAGGAGTCCAAGCTGCTGGTTTAACTCATTCCGCCCTAAAGACACATTTGAACTCTTCCAATTTAAAGGTTGGAATAGTTCATTATGAAATTTCAGGGGTGAATGAGTTAACTTGTAGGAGAACAGGCCTGAGCCAGGGGTGTAAAACTTCAAACATAGAGTACTAGGTTACATTCGCGTATCCCGGTTGAAACGTCACAGGTGGCACAGAAATATTCCACGATAAACGAATGTACTTGGACTGTTCTATAAGCAGAGTTAATATTGCAGAGTTTCGGAGAATAACTAGCGATGTAACAAGAATATTATGCCATTCTTTCATGCGTCCACAGAATTACATAACGTATCTTAAAAACTACATGTGGCTTGACATTGTTTTAGAAAATAATAATGCAAACTAGCAATAATCAGCAGTTTAGTTTCAGTCAGGTACACCTGGACCCCTCAATCTACACGTACTAAATATTCCTGAGGTCAGCCTCGGTTCAGATCTGTGCCTGTCATTTTTTTCCAGGTTCAACCGTTTCAACTCCTTTCTTACAGTATCCCGGATACTCCAAGTCAAAAAAACTCTTCTGTACAACTAAAATCGATGTATCAATAATTTGTTCGTCTCAGACTTTGGAACACTGGTGTTGGGTCTTTGGACTAACAGTTCTTGTTTAAATGTGGTTTCAGGTTCAATCCTGGTACGAGATCCTCCAGAGTCTGGTGGTCGAGGAGTCCATTGAAGTCCAACACAGGGGCTGCTACATTGTAATGAACTTGATGTGTGCCGATAAAGACATTGCTGCCAAGCTTGTCGAGGGACAGATGCTGGAAATACTAATGGCTCTCAGTATTTTAGAAGACCCCACCCGCCTCCAGGCCCGTGATTGTGTGAAAACAGCTTTGGAAAAAGCAGTGGAGTATGAACTCATTCAGGCTTTACCAAATGCAAAAAAGTCCTGAAAAATATCCTCATTCAGAATTGGGTGAATTCATGATTGGATATGAAATGTTCAAAACAATAGATGTTTCCCAACTTTTCCCATTCGATGGAAAAAGATCGGAACTTGTGAGGAAGTGTTTGCATGAACCATTGTGAGGTGAATACATTGTAGAGATCATTGACAGACATCAAATATTCCTGCCATATCAAATGAAAAGGGTCAGATGCTACTTATTTTGATTGACGATAGATTCCTTACTTTTCCGTCTGTGTTGATTGCTTGAATAAAAAAAAAAGGTGAGTTAAGCGAACAATGAAAATTTCTCAATGCTTTGTCTTTCTAGAAAAGATAATTACCCGCCCACCTACCCCGCTACATGTACAAAATAACGCTAACTGTTAGATCAGTTTAGCCTAGTTAAGTCCTTGTCCTTTGCCTCTACATGTCGGTATACAACTTTTGACCAACAGATCAACGCAAAGGTCATGTTCACAGGTCATAAGTTTAATCCATAGGCCATAATAAATTCAACTCATGGGTCATAAGTTCAATCCACAAGTCTTAAGTTCAAACCTTTGGTCAAAAGTTCAAATTACAAGTCAAAGCTTCAGCCAACAGGCCATAAGTTCAATCCATAGGTCATAAGTTCATCCCATATGCCAGAAGTTCAACCAACAGGTCGTAAGGTTAAACCACAAGTCATAAATTTAACCCACTGGTTGCAAGTTTAACCCATAGATCACAAGTTCAAACCAAAGGTCACAAGTTCAAACCACATGTCATAAATTCAACCCATAGGCCAGACGTTCAAGAGTTGAGCTCATAGGACAGGAAGATGAAGGAAATTTTATCTCACAAGTTCCTGAATTCATCTGGCATGTATGAAGCTATAAATAGTGATGAAAGCCCATTTTGTAATCTATCAGAAAACACCTCTAGTTAAATAGTATTTTTGTCTCGGTCATTCTGAATGGTTGACTGGTATCGTGATGAATATCCTGTTTCATATTAGAGCAAGTAGAGCGTGTTCATCGTCTTTTACTAGGAATTAGATTAAGTCTGTGCTTTTACCAACTGTCGGACGTTAAACTAAATTGTTTTGCAATTTGAGTGTGCAGTATGTTTGCAATATATTTTTGTTAATTTTTATTTACTTGTCCAATTATGTACAAGAAATATCCTCCCGTGTGAAATGAAAACAAGATGTCTTCCATATTACCTGTATTATCCTGTTACTGAATATAGAGAAATATTAACCCAAGTTTCTCTTTCGCCTGTGTTTTACCCTCTGTAATGAGGGTGAGTTTATCATGACAGTAAAATTGATACACACCATACTAGATATAGTTATTACACGAGAAGGGCGAAAATAACACCGGGTGAACATGAATTTTACTTGTGAAGCGTAAACGTTCCACTGCGAAAAAGTTTCCCGGTATACAGTTATCAAACTTCACTCAACGGTTGTTGTATTGGAAAAGAAATATATCTATCTCTCTAACAGTACAGACTGAAACATTGGTCCAAGTGCCAAAAATATGTTTTTGAAATATCAAAACTTTTGGGAAGTACTGAATTACTTACATTTTCCTTCACATGGACCAAGTCCTCCCAGTGTTGATACCCAAAGAATTTAATCAATAATTTGCGTAAAGGTAATTTTCAGAAAACCAAACCATGAATAGAAGTGATTCATTTTGAGGTCAGGACAATATTTTTACTGGAATAGTACTCATCATAACAACCGTGTTTTAAATTATGTTGTGAACTTAAAGATAAGTTAAAGAAAAAGTATATTTGTTAATAGTTTGTACAAAATACATTTATTTATTTATGGACTATTATGTACAAAAATTGTTATTTTATTGAAATAGGCAAAATTGAAAAACATTTAAGTAATCATATGAGATGATTGCAAATATTTTGCTAGGAAACCATTTTTTAGCAGAGCTGTTTAAGATGGTTTTGGATTAATTGTGTGTTAATTGTCTCTTATAGTGCAAACTGAAAGTTGTCATTTGCTTTTGGTTTGATTAAGAAAAACACTTTCTATAACAAACTATGTACCATTTGGTATGTACATATCATTAACCCCTAAGTCACATTTAAACCTTACCAAATCAAAGACTGGACAAGTCCAGTTTAAGTATGAAGGGGTGAATGAGCAAAGTGGTGGAGGCATTGGTACATACTTCATGTATTTACGACTGTTGCTTTACGTCAAAACATGTATCCAACATTATCGTAAACATTCTGTTCATCGTTACGATAATTTAATTCCTAATTGCTAGTGGTATGATACAGAACATAAAGTTATTGAAATCATGAGTTGCCTCCCTTACGAGCAGCAGTCACGAAATCCTTGTATGGTATAATAACCATATTAGAAGGATACTTTTGCATAGGTGTCAACCTCTGAAACCTCAAATGTCCAATGAGGGGGAAAGCGCATGAAACACGACTTAAACTGCTTTGCTCAATTTATCTTTCCCTTTTTATGTATCAAAAAGCTCAAAATAGCATACATTTGATTCAGACACACCTGTTATGATCATTACACACACCCTGTAGTAACTAGACCATTTGACCACAGGATGTAGATTTTGATTTTGGTAGTTTGGACTCGAATGAGAGATTTCGAGGGAGATTGGTAAATTTTGGTCGAAATGAGGGAGGGTTGACAGCTATGCTTTTGTCACGAAATGTAAAATGGGTATCACAAGCATTGCTTAAGTTATGAAGACATCATAACTTTAGCTAAGGAATGTGTTACTGGTACTAGATTTTGAAATGTTAAGATTTCGGAAAATGAAAGAAACATTAACAAATACCAAACTATACAATTTTACGTTTTCCTAAATAAATATGCAGTGGATGTTTGTTTTTGTTTAACCCAGGGAACTGGCTTAATATTGTACATTTATTTAATCCCAGGAAACTGGCTTTCCGGTCATTTGTACTTGTGGTATTCTCGATTCTCTAATATATGGGGAGAGGGATGTTATTTTTACCCCTTATCAATATTTTTTCTTGGGGCCTACTATGCAAAAGGTAAGAAATATTTTGACACTACTATCCTTATATTACCAAGTATAAGGTATAGATGTCCTGTACCCGCTACCCCACCTCCCCCCATATAATTGTATCTAGACTAGCCCTCCAAGACATACCGAGAGTACCAGGTAATTCATGGTACCTATGGTTACCAAGTATAAGGTATAGATGTCCTGTACCCACCACCCCCACCTCCTCTCCATATTATTGTATCTAGACTAGCCCTCCAAGACATACCGAGAGTACCAGGTAATTCATGGTAACCATGGTTACAAATGTTGCGTGAAGAATCATGATATATTTATTACAAATAAAACAATGGAAAGATACAAGTTGTTTGCTTCATTTATGAATTGTACTTTTCTCCTATGTCAAATGCAATAATATATAAAACATACAAAGTACTATGTTCTTTGCTGATAGTAATAACAGGAGGTTCTGGGAGCCCTACAGACATCAACAGGAAATTTGTATTTGAAAACAATAAGATGTCCACCCTAATGTACCCAATATACATATTATCTTCAATAAGATTCATCAGTTTGGAAATATGCAATATCAAAGTTTTACTTTATACACAATTCTTGTTCGTATTAAACATGTCGCAACGCTTCAGGAACGACTGGTCCTTTTGTCCAGCTATGACTCGGCGAGCGATTTGTATTGTTTACCTGTACAATGATGTGACGAAATTGTATATTTTATAGAAATGGCTTAGAAAAACTGCAGAGTTCGGACTCGGAACCTTTAAATGCAAAGCTTTTAATTTAACCATTGTTACTATCCTGGAATTATAAATGCATCAAATAAGTGTCCAAGTGACACTAGGCCTTTAAGTTCTTTAGAAGAAGATGTTTGAGCATTTAAACCCTTGTAACTTCAAAACAAGTCGAGGTCATTTCTTCTTGCAAACTTTGTAGTACAAGTATATATCTAGGGCTTTTTGTTTTGGAAGCAGTTTTTAAGTTCTGACAATTCGACCTTGAATGTAGGTCAAGGCCATTTTTCAACAAGTATTGTTAAATTTCTTCAAAAATTGTTTTAAATCCCACTACACTCCCTGTATGTTTCTCACAAAGGTACACATACAACAATACAATAAAATTGTTCCATGTCTACAGGGTCTTTTTGAACGCCTTAAATACTGCTGGGGTTGTTCTGGCAAGCTTGCAGAATTTCAACTCTGGTGTACACACTAAATCTGTTGGAGAGATGTAACTTTCCTTCGTGGGATCATACTGGGCGCGGCCAAGCTCCAGCAAGAACTGATGGCGCTCCTTGATGGGGTTAGATGGGTACAGGAGGATATAGCCAAACTCGGCAATGGTGTTCTGATCCATCGGGATATCTGTCAGTAAGTATTCCAGACGATGCTCCAAATTGGTCTCCTTTGGTCCTGAAAAGTATAAAGTAATCTGAAGGCATGCTCAAGATCTTGAGGTATCCCTTTTGATACAGGTTTTTTTCTCTGCACCCCTGGAATACGTCATGACAGAATCGAAAACTTGCAGTAAGCTATCTGGACTGGCTTCAGGTAAATAAAACTGACCAACCCTTAGGCTGATACATGTCTTGTGTACCCTTGTGTTATTTCCAAGGTGTTGCGTAAAGACCGCTCAATATTCTCATGGCATAATTTACTGTATAACATGAAATGTTCGTTGTGTATAAACTTTCGTTGTATTTGGTGGTTATAAATACAACGAATATTTCTACAACTCGAAAGAATTTACTCAACGAAAGTGTGAAAATTATATGAACTTTGTTTCAATCAAAAATGATGCCACACAAAAGTATATACATTGTACGTGTATAATTATGATCATGTAATAACAACGAAATTTATGCCTGACTTAGTTACTAAGTTTATACATTTATGCATAGTTCCCGTTCAGTTTTATAGTGTGTACTTTGCCTAGCAACAATACTCCCCCTCAACCCTCAATTTCTATTTCTGTAAAAGCTCTTTTGCTCGACCGTAATCCTATTTACAATTAAAATCAGCCACACTACTCCCCTCCCCCCCCCCTTTTTAAATGAGTTCACCCTTAAACACTACAACAACACAGGTTCTAACTCCCTGTCACCACAGGAAGGGCCTCAGTCACCATTTGTTTAAAGGAAAGAGAGTAGTGTGATTCCACTGGGGGTCGAACCCGGGATCACAGACTCTAGTCAGATGCTCTACCAATGAGCTGAAGAGAAAATTCCCTCTAGAGCGAGGCTAGAAGGTGAGCGTAATCCTATGTACAATTCAAACCTGCCTCAGCTGTACACAGTACATTTTCAAATTCTATGAAATTGTTGAAATATTATGAGGTTAAAACAAGATTACTGCTTCACTTGTTTAAAAGCAGCAACAAAGTGTAGTTGTATGGTGGCCAGTAAGCTATGGGATCCACAACTCACCCCTGTATTAACCCATTCACCCCTGAAGACACATTTGAACTCTTCCAAACCAAAGGATGGAATAGTTCATTATGAAATGTCAGGGGTAAATGAGTTAATTAAGTACAAACAATGAATCACCAACCCTTCGCAACTTACATCTTGATAAAACTTACTTTTGAAGACTGACGGACACTTGAGAAGAATTTTTTTCAACTGTTGATCTGAAAACTCGTAGCCTCTAAACACCTCTATTGTTTCCTGAAAGAAAAAAAAGAGAGATTAAAATTACATAAAGTCCTGAGATTCCTTTATAACTCAATCATTCAACCCTGAAATTTCATCATGAACTATTCCAGCCTATTAATTGAAAGAGTTCTAATGTGTTTTTAGGGATGAATGAGTTAATATTCCCAAGAACAATCATAACTGCTAACTGGTCATATCTGCTGAGAAGCCATCTGTTGTAAACAGTCTTTTGTAATGTCCCGCAAGCAGGTTTTACTAGATAATTAACCCTTTCACCACTGTAGACCATAATGGACTCATCCAGATCAATGCATGGTAGAGTCTACTAAAGTTACATAGAGGTGAAAGGGTTAATGTAAGTGGTCGGATGGCACAGTGGTTGACACACTCGCCTTTCACCAAGATGGCTGGGGTTTGATTCCCCAGTCAGACGTGAAAAGGTATGGGGGTCATTTGCTGAACCACTTGGGTTTTCTCTGGGTACTCCGGTTCCCTCTCACATAAAGACGCAAACATCTGGATAAACGAATGATAACCGGTAATGGAACTTGCCTCATAATTGTTGCAGAATGAAAAAAGTTTATATTAATTATCAAAATATTCAAAAAAGAAAGTGTTTTGAATTGCTTCAAACTTCATGACGATCATCACCATTTCTCAAATAATTGATGATTGGTCATTGATTGTCCATAAATTGAAAGGGAAATAACTTATAACATTTTCCAAAAAGTGTGAAAAAAATGTGATGGATACACATGTAACACACAGGCTTGCTATTGTAAACAGTTTATGATCGAATTTAATAGTAAAATTGTTCTAATTAATTAGTTTTCAGGGCCCATATTCATGAAACCATTCTCGTGCTCAAACTCAGACTCTGTGTTCAAGACCAATTTCTTGTTCTGGTGATTAATTAATAAAAAACACATTTTGTCGCTGATTTTTGAAGCATTACAGAGAGAGATCAAGCCAAATACTGGCTCTAGTCTGTCCTCAATATCTCTTCAAATCAACCAAACCAACTTGTATTACGATCTCTGAGGGGCAGGGCTAAATTTTCTGATCTAGTCATTACTGGAGCATGCACATCTAGAGGAACAATGGAGGTCATAAACATCACATTTCATCCTGTTTCCTAAGTTCTTCTGGAGACATTACGATCTTCCTGTACATGTGAAGTAATTTCTGTGAAAAGACGGTCTTGCATAGAGGAAATACCTGGGAACATCACACATGACACAACAATTTTACTGATCAAAGTTAAATCTTGTATATCTTTACCTTTAATTCGTTGGGACGATTGAGAAGTAATCGTGGCACCCTGGCCATCACATCCCTCGCCTGGTCACCTGTAAAGAGTACATTTAGATATTAAAGTACAAACGTTGTATATTTCGATTATGGAATTTGTAATCAATGATTATAATCAGAAAGGAGTTGGCAGTTGGCACACACTCTTTTTATCAAAAATTGAGTCTTCCATTTCCTCTGCCCAAGGATCCCGGATGCTAAACACAAAATTTGGTTAAAATCCCTCCAATTGTACATTAGTAGTAGGACTTTAAGATTTACACATTTAGCCACTTTAGGCCGTTCAGGTCAAGTAGCTTTTAACTCATTCACCCTTGAAGACACATTTGAACTCTTCCAATTGAAAGGATGGAATAGTTCATTTTGAAATTTCAGGGGATGAATGAGTTAAAGGAAAAGTTGACTGACGAACGAACGAACTGACGATGGATGCCATGCCACGGCATAAGCTCACCAGTCCTTTGAACCAGGTGAGCTTAAAACTCAAAAGTTTGATCCTGCGAGATTAAAGTGCTATACAGTACAATGTCCACCAAACATACCAGTGAGATTGAAGAATTTTTGGTATGTCCCGATCCTCTCGTCAATTGTAAGAACCTTCAGTCCCAGAATGGGTGGTGCTCCGACGATCATATGTGCAATGGTCTCTTTCTTGAATTTCTTTAATTGTAAGAACTCTACAACTAGCTGTGAAATATAAAACAGTGCAGCCTCAATAATCTTGCCAATTGTTTACAGAAAATTTGGCTAGAATGTGAGAAATCTGGATGACTAGGAGAGTTTTGTCTAGAAAAAAGTCAATCTGTCCCCTAAGTTTTTAGCCGGATCAGGGTTAGGTACAGGAATTCTACTACAAAATTAAGTCTTTTTTTATGGAATTTTCAGTAAAAATAATTTCATTAAGAATAGGTTTTTTGATGTGTAAAAATGAGGTGAAATAGAAAAAATGGTACATCTGTCAGTCCTGTTATCCATCAATCGTTTTCATAAATGTTGATTTTGTAAATCAAATTTTTGCGGAAGTGTTCCTTTTGACGTTTCCAAGAAAATTAAAACCACTAAAAAACGGCATATATATATTGCTGTGTCATGGCTATGAATTAATTTTTCGCAAGGGGTTATCAAAAACAAAATTGTTACCTTTGCTTTATCGATTTCCTCAAAAATGTAAGGATGAATGCCAATAACTTTTCCTAATTTGGCGTCTGGTATGCCAGCATCCTTTAAGAATAGCATGGTAGGTACGACGTCCTGCTCCATGTTAAGCTTTACAAGGCTATTTGCAACGTTTGGTTTTGATTCAATCTTTGCCAGATTCACTTTCAAATGCAACAGAAATCTGAGCACATCGGACTTGGCTACAAAGGGGGCCAAATTATAGGAGTCCACCTTTATTGGTGGTATAGGATGTGAGCTACTGATGAGTTGACCGTCTTTTGCTGAAGTACCATCCTCATAAATGTCAGAAGGTTTTTGATCATTTCTCACGCCTGCTAACTCACCAATCTCATCAACAACAACAACATCACTTATGTCAAATGAACCAGAATCAGCACTTCCACTATGACCTTTGACCTCCATCACTTCTCCAGCCTCCTCTTTATGCCCTTTGAACTCATCAATTTCATTGGAGTTTGGTGAACCAGAATCAGCACTTCCACTATGACCTTTGACCTCCATAACCTCTTCAGTCTCATCTCTTTGCCCTTTGAACTCATCAGTAAAATAATGTCTCAAACAACGGAAAGGTTTGTGATTTAACTTTGAGCTACATGCAGTTCTTTGTAAACTATTGAATGGAATGACCAGCACTGATGTCTTTGTTATGTGTGTGCCGAAAACATGCAGCTGTGTAGGCCTAGCCAAGTCAACTGTACAGTTTTCTAAATTATGACTCAAATAAAGTCCTTTGACTTTAGAACACTGCTGTTTTTCAGTAGCTTTAGGGAACCCATGATTATTAAGTGCAGATGGTTTGGTCACTTCTTCATCCCTTTGTATATTAATTACTTGTACTCGTGAAAATAGTCGAAAATTAAGGGATCTTTTCCAGCACAGATCACACGACTCCTTGGCAGAAGCGTTGAATCTCCGATACCACTTCCTTAATCCTCCATTGAACTGAGGGGGTGATCTGAATGCTGCCATGTCTAAGTCGAGTCTGTCATTAAATTATCTGGAATAAAAATTCAAAACATTTTATGAGTGAGATTATGGTTTATGGTTTAATTTTGTTTAACCCTTTCACCACTGTAGATCATAATAGACTCCTCCAGATCAATGCATGGGAGAGTCTACTAAAGAGTTGCATAGGGGTGAAACGGTAATTGTCATCTTAACAGCTGAGATAGTTTAAGGACGTTCCTCCATGTATGTTGTGTAAGCGTGCATGTGTGTACCAGGTATGTGTGCCGGAGACAGGGTATGTTGGTGTATTAAGGCATATTGCATTTTATCTTATAATAATTCCTAAGCCTACCACGTCTGTAACTATTCAGGGAATTTGGCCTTGAGTTAAGATACCTGGGTAGTATGATCTCAAAACCTTGTTTTCTATGGAGCAGATTCATAGATTGGATGGCCGAATGAACCCCACCACGGGCTTAATTATTACGTCATAAAGCCTTGGTGAAAGGCAAGTGCACTAGCCTAACTGCGCCACCTGACCTACCATTTATTTGAAATTTGAACCATAAAAGTTATATATATATATGATACAGCAAAACCAATGGTGACAAAGTTAATTATACTGTAACGGTACAGGTAAAAGCCCGCGCAAACCAGATATTACAAATAGCATGCATAATTTTGCTGCCACTGCACCACCTGACCACCCGAATATTTGTATTAAAAAGATACACCCCAGACAAACTCTTTGGAGGGATGGATAGAAAGCAAATCTATAGTCATCCCGTCCCAGGAACTGGTGGGGGACTAATACAAAATATACCTCTAACTTGACGCTTTTTGTAGTCAAATACCTATGTTTTTCTGTAGCTTTGCATGAGGTTTTTATTATAACTGAAATCTTAGAAAATATAGCTTGATACAGCACGGACTAAATTCCATGGATACAGCTATAAAGAGGTACATGTAAGGTGGATATAGCTATTTAAGTTTTTTCATCTATAGCTCAGTTGGCATAGTGCACTAGACCTGCATGTATAGCGGGGTTTTTTTCATTTGTAAATTCTATATTTTTTGAGGAAAATGATGAGCCCACAACACTTTTCCTACAATTAGGGCGATCCGGGTCGTTTCGACATAAATGGTTTGTTACTGTACGTTGCTAAATCCAGTTTGTCCATACCAGGGATGTGTAGTCCACTACACATCACTGGTCCATACTCATGCCGGTATAGTGCTACATTGTACGGTTGTATGTGCAGATCTGGTGGATTATATACGAATCTAGTGAGTCTAATCACAGATGCTGGACACACTTACGTGCTGTGTATAAATATGCATTAGTATTATATATGTGCCCAGCACCTTTGCCTGGCACGAAACAGCTCACCTGATACCGGTATGTCTAAAGACTGAGCCATACACATGTTATATGTGATTACTGGTACAAGGAAAGCTACATTTGTTTGGAATTGGTTTGCTCAGAGTATATACGTCTCTGGTTTGCTAAATTAGTCAAACTTACGTTCCACCTCTTTACTTATTTTCCTCGGACTGGACATACATTCTTCGAAGACGAGAACACGTGTTGAGTTTTGACGGATCAGCCGTGTTGTTTACAAAAGAGTTCCACGGAATTACAGACGTTTCGCCCCAAAACCGTTTCGCCCCAGACCTTTTCGTTTCGCTCCAACTTGCAAGTCTTTGAACGATATCTGATCTTGTGAAAGTGGTGGTACTTACTGCCAGTTTCACTTATATTAAGTATTAGGAACGCGTAACCACAAGACTCATTTGGCTTATTTTTTTGCATTAATAATTTATTTGTTTTAAAGTTCATGTAATTAATGGGTTTTTTCTTCAAATATACTTACAGTTTTGATGAGTTATCAGTTTGCATGTTGGGTTTAAAGTTAAAACGACCTTACTGAATGAATTAACGGCCCTAGTAGAAACGACCCTACTTGTATATAGGTCTTTAACTGTTATCTTTATGTACTTTGTTATGTATTGGCGAACAATACAACCCCATAACTGAATATCATGATAATAAACGTTCATGTACTTTTAGAAATAAAAATTTGATCATGAACAGATAAACAATCATAACCGTGTCTATTTATATTTCTAGGAGCCTACGTGTATCTCTAATTCGCTGATCTTGCGTTAGACATGTTTCATTGAAGATGTTGTTTTATTTGGATTAAGAAAAAAACAGCAACAGAAATAATTTAGGTATGGAAGGAAACCTATTTTTTTTAAATATGTTTTGAGATTTTTTCATTATTTTATTATTTCAATTTATTTCATACTAAAATCCAAGTGTACACAGCTGCATTACAAATCTAACTTGATGTTCATTTTTTTCATTTTTTTTTTATTGTAATTGTTTATTTTTCCACGATTTTGTAGAGGTGGGTGGGTGGGGGGTTGCACTCCGTCTGTCCATGGCCACCTGTCCTTCCATCCGAGAGGTTTGTCCGGGACATATCTTCTATACTATAACCAGATTTGGGGTACAAGGACATCATCATCCTCGATATCCAGGGGTTACGCTCACTTTCGCTTTCTGCACCCCTGGAATATGTCATGGCAAAATCGAAGGCTATGTGTGCACCGCCTTGTGGATGAGACGAGAAGGTTAGTTTGATCATTTCTTGTACATCAAAAAAATCTCGCGGTCGCGTAACAGTAAAACGTATTGGCTTTGAAGTCGGTCAGCGCTCCTCTGTAATCCTTTAATGACATGTATCAGCCGAGTGATTGGTCAGGGTTTTTTACCTGACAACAATCAAATAGCTAGATTATGTGTACAAGGACATCTTTGGATGGCGGAGTGCAGATTGCGAAGATTGCAAGAATTAGGTCACTGTGAAATAAGACTTGACCGTCCAACCTCACTTTTAAAAAGATTTGCCCGGGACATATCTTCTATACTATTTCTGCTTGAGTAACCAGAGTTGGTGTACAATAAAATCTTCGGTTGGCGGAGTGCAGATTGTGCAGATTGCACGAATTAGGTCACTGTGACCTATGACTTGACCTTTGACCTTCACTTTTGAAAATGTTTGTCCAGGGCATATCTACTGTACCATTTCATCCATCCTCGATATCCAGGGGTTACGCTCACTTTCGCTCTCTGCACCCCTGTAATAGGTCATAGCAAAAATGAAGGCACTCGGTTAGCTATTTGATTGGTGTCAGGTAAAGAAAATCTGACCAATTACTAGTCTGATACTTGTCCTTTAAAGATTACAAAAGAGCGACGCCCGACTTCATAGCCTGCCATTTTTACCGTTACGCGACCGCGAGATTCTTTTGATGTACATCAAAGGACCAAGCAGTCTTCTCGTCTCATCCACAAGGTGTTGCACACGGAGCCTTCAATTTTGCTATGACATATACCTGGGTTTTAGAGAGCGAAAATGAGCGTAACCCGTGGATATCGAGGATGTATTTCACCAAGAGTTACCAGATTTAGTGTACACAGACATCTTGGGACGACAGAATTAGGTCACTGTGACCTATGGCTGGACATTTGAACTTCACTTTTGAAAATATTTGTCCGAGGTAAATCTTATATACTATTTCACCTGAAGTAACCAGTTTTATTGTACAATGACATCTTGGGGTGGCGGAGTGCAGATTACAAAAATGAGGTCACTGTGACCTACGACTTGACGTTCGAACTTCACTTTTGAAAATATTTGTCCGGGGCATATCCTCTATACTATTTCACATTGAGTGACCAGAGTTGGTGTACAATGCCATATTGGGATGGCGGAATGCAGATTAGAATAATAAGGTCATTGTGACCTATGACTTGACCTTTGACCTTCTTTTTTGAAAATGTTTGTCCGGGGCATATCTTCTGCATCCTTTCACCTGGAGTAATCGGACTGAGTGTACAAAGATATCTTGGGATGAGAGAGTGCATAGTGCAAGAATTAGGTCCTTGTGACCTATTACTGGACTTTTAAACTTCACTTTTGAAAATATTTGTCCGGGCATATTTTCTGTACTATTTCACCCAAAGTAAGCAGAAAATTTGTGTACAGACATTTTTGGATGACGGAATGCGGAGTGCAAAAATTAGGTCACTTTGACCTATGACTTGACCTTTGACATTCACTTTTGAAAATGTTTGTCGGGAGCATATCTTATATACTGTTTCATCTGGAGTAACCAGATTTGGTGACAATGACATATTGGGATGGCGGAATGCCGATTGCAAGAATTGGGTCATTTTGACCTATGACTTGACGTTTGACCTTCACTTTTTAAAATGTTTGTCCGGGGCATATCTTCTGTATCATTTCACCTGGAGTAACCAGACTGAGTTTACAATAACATCTTGGGATGAAAGAGTGCAGAGTGCCATAATTAGGTCACTGTGACCTATACCTTGACTTTTGACCTTCACTTTTGAAAACTTTTTTTCCGGGGCATATCTATTTCAGCTGGAAACCAGATTTGGTGTACAAGGACATCTTTGGATGACGGAGTGCAGAGTGTAAGAACAAGTTCACGGTGACCTATGACTTGACCTTTGACCTTCACTTTTGAAAACGTTCAACGGGAGCATGTCTTGTATACTTTTTCACCTGGAGTAACCAGATATGGGGTACAAGGACATCATGGGATGGAGGAATGCAAAAGCAACAATAAGGTCACTGTGAACTATGATTTGACACTCTAACTTAACTTTAAAATAAAAGTTTGTCTGGGAGATATTTTCTGTACCATTTCCCATTGAGTAACCAGATTTGGGGTACAAGGGCATCTTGGGATGGAGGAGTGCCGAGTGTAAGAATTACGTCACTGTGACCTATGACTTGACTTTCCAACTTCACTTTTAAAAATATTTGTCCGGGGCAAATCTTCTATACTATTTCACCTGGAGTAACCAGATTTAGTGTACAAGGACATCTTTGGATGGCGGAGTGCAAAGTGCAAGATTGATGTCACTGTGACCTATGACTTGACTTGCCACCTTCACTTTTATTTTTTTGTTCGGGGCATATCTTCTGTACCATTCCACATGGAGAAACCAGATTTGGTATATAAGGACATCTTGGAACGACGAAATGGAGAGTGCAAGAATTAGGTCACTGTGACCTAAGACTTGACCTCTGACCTTCACTTTTGAAAACGTTTGTACGTGACATATCTTCTATACTTTTTCAATTGAGTAACCAGATTTGGTGTACAAGGACATCTTGTGATGATAGAGTTCAAAATTTAAGAATAATGTCACTATTACCTCACTGTGACCTATGCTTCCTGACATAAGCGTACTGTTTGTTAAATATATAAATCATTACCGATGGGGAACTATGAATTGCCTTGCAATACTTTGCCTTGTTGTAATATATCTGAAATTAAGTATCATGGTAAGGCTGACGGAATACACCAATCAGTGAAATGTACATGTATCCTGTTGAACTTTGTATCATCAGAGCATTGGTGGAATATGTACTCCACTTGGGGAATACAGCGATTACACTATAGCTAATAAGTAATACAAATAATACAACTTTGTATTTTTCTTTGTTTGTTATGGGGAATTGATTTAAGTGTCATACTGTTACCATTTACATAAGCATCCGACGAAGTGTATACTGACATATGACACATGGCAAACTCCTAGTTGACCTAAAGACATTTGTGACACGTGCACTGCTGCTGGTCTATAGGAAATATATGTTTCATCCTATACCAATAGGCGCTAAGGAGATATTGCAACAGTCATATAATTATGCATTCGGAAGTCCACTCTTTATTCATAGCAAAAGCTCTCGAAACAGTACTTTTGGTTGGTCCTCGGAGGGAAAATACATTTCAGACTATTGCCAACACAGACATTAAGTTAGAATAAATATCTGTTCACATCAGTTTCAATAGCTTTAAGTGGTGTTGATCCTGCATCTCAACTGACTGTGTTGTGTTGTGTTTTCCATAAATATTATATAACTATTGAAATATTGCAACATCAAGAAAGCATGTGTCTGAAGTACTTTCAGTACTTTGATTTATGGCATTTATTATTGTGCTTTGTGATTTCGCCGTCACCACACCGGTTTTCCCTACAAGAACGTGATATAACTTGAATTTAACCCATATTGACATGTCGGGTCTCGTCGATGAAGCAGAAAACGCTGACCCTTCGGGAACACCTGGGCTTATTCTACTTGTACTTTGTAATCGTCTCATTGTAAATCTTTCCTTTGTAAATATTTTCCCCTAGTTTCGTTGATGATTTTTAGTTCAAATTACAATTTGCCATCGTATTTATTGCATTTACTTATTAATAAGCTGTGTTCTGACATTCGACCTCGCTATACATTTGCTGTCGGATTTGAAAGTAACACCTGTGAAATTATTAGTTGAGTTGTGGCGACTGCATGTTACTTCCAAGTAAACAGTAAATATAAGTTTTATTTGCAAATATATAAAGTTCTATCAGCTTATAATCACTCTCATTGGCCCGGATGTTAGCACGCGGGGGTCTTGCCGAGGAGAGGACTCACAAATTCGTTAAGGTTTAACGCAAGAGGAAAAAACTAAATGTTGAATTTATATGCTGAAAAGTTTTTATATAAAAGGCATATGATCGTTGATAGTTGTAAACAAGCAAACGTTAAATATACAGCAACTGACTGAATATTTTGTTACGTACTGTGTGTATTGTGTGTTTCAGTTTGTACGGGTCTTCCAGATTCCGAACCCTGCTATGCAAACAAGAGACGTTTTTACTACGTTGCGGGATTCTGTGCTCCGTTTACGTATGAAAGAGGCGCAGGCAACGCAAACAATCAAACGTGCATTTTCCGGGGGCCAATATGGCAAAGGAACTAATAACACTGAACTTAATCGGAAACCAGAAAGAATAGTATTTCACATGGATTCAAAACAATTCATCAAATAATTAGCTATGTTTAAACTTTTTTCATATGTCAATAAATATTACACAATGTAAATCATTTGTGTCTTTTCTGAAATAAAATAATTCCTGAAACGTTCTGTTCAAAATCCGTAAGGGTTATTATACAGCCCTGCTAGTTTTTGGCAGACTATATATACCATTACATTATAATGTATTCTTGGTATATTTTCAAATACATTCTAAAACACCCAACATAATGAAGGAAAACACTTTATCTTAATAGACTGCTGTAGAATACTGACAAAATTATTTCTGATATTCAATGGCTTCAAACATTGGCTACGAATCAAGAAATTTGCCAGAAGAGTTGTAAAAATTTATTTTGGAAAGATGTGCTATTAAGTTGGTGCAAGCTAGCTGAAAAAGTTGTAAATTTTGGAAACAAAAAGGTAAATATTCTCAAATCACCCATTTGGTATAATAAATCAATAAAAATACAAAACAAGAGTATATTTTATAGGGAATGGTATAGGAAAGGGGTAACAATAGTTTATGACTTAATTAAAGAAAGAAGAAATAAATTGTTTTACAGCCATCAAGAGTTTTCAGAGAAATTTGATATTCATACAAATTTTCTCACTTATCAAGGTGTCATTAATTCCATAAAGAAATCCATTTCACATGAGGATGTTTCTAATTTGAATGTAGATTATCCATATATCCCAATTAATTTGGAAATTTTTCTTAAACACAAAAAAGGAACTAAAGACTTTTACCATGTTCTATGCCAAAATAATACAATATCTACCGGTAGAAAGAAGTGGGAGGAAATATTTGAATTTAACACAGAGATATGGAAGAAAATCTATACCATTCCCTTCAAAATTAGTAAAAACACAAAACTACAGTGGCTTCAATTTAGAATCAATCAACAGATTTTAACTACTAATTCATATCTTTATAAAATAGGTCTTGTTAATAGTCCATATTGTTTTCATTGTAAAACTGACACAGAAACTATAGTTCATGCATTATGGGAATGTAAAGAAGTACAAGTGTTTTTAACAGATTTTGAATCATTGCTAGATGTGTTATTAATTCCATTTGCTTTTAATAAAGAATCTTTTATCTTTGGTTTCTATGATAGAAAAAACAATG
>NW_018480073.1:328847-332694 GCF_002113885.1 Mizuhopecten yessoensis | reverse complement strand
AGTGTTACTGTATAAAACACAGGGCTTTGTTGATAGGAAGTTAACAAGTCTGGGTGATTATGTAGAACTCCAAGTGTTACTGTATAAAACACAGGGCTTTGTTGATAGGAAGTTAACAAGTCTGGGTGATTATGTAGAACTCCAAGTGTTACTGTATAAAACACAGGGCTTTGTTGATAGGAAGTTAACAAGTCTGGGTGATTATGTAGAACTCCAAGTGTTACTGTATAAAACACAGGGCTTTGTTGATAGGAAGCTAACAAGTCTGGGTGATAATGTAGAATTCCGAGTGTTACTGTATAAATCCCGGTCTATCCCCGCTGAATGTTTACACTCAGAACATTTAATTGTTATATTTTTATTATATATCTATTACAAGTGTATTTTTCATTTATATGGTAAGTCACACAAGGTATAGTTTGCTTTTCAGAAATGATTTATAAAAGCTATAGTCCTACGAACAAATGAAACTTTTTCCGATGCGTAGTTACAGTTTCTGGCAGTGCAGTGGTACAAGGATCCTTAATACTAGCCAATTTCATCACCCTTCAAAGATTCACTCCATTCGATCACCCAAAAAAACCTGAACCTGGAGTTGAACTTGCACCGTTCACTTCGTGTGGTCACAAGTGAACTGCGTTACACATTCGGCTACATCGGACATAGATGAAGATGGAAATACAAACTGTTTTATCCCAAGAAACACCTCAGGACCGCTTTTCTGGAATACGATTTGTTTTTGCATATTACATCACGGAATAAAAAAGCATATTCAAAAGTTGGTGCTCGGATGGGAAAGTGTTAAAAGTATTTTTTTTTAAGTCTGGAAAACCGCATCACTTTCATAGTTATAGTGGAGATGGCTATATTTGCAGTATCATATCATGGACTTATTCCGTGATCATATTAACAATACCTTTTATCTCAGCAGTTCAAAAATGTTGAATAGTTGAAAGTATGGAATAGTGCCAGGATATCACTGCGCTGAGTGTGGTGGATGGTTCCATTTTCATGACCAAATTTAAAAATCTACCATAATTTGTAAATAAAAGTAAGAATGAATGTGTGCATTATATGTTGAATATTGAGATGTACATTATATAAACTGCAATGAATAAGTAATATTCTCTCTCTCTCTGTCTCTCTCTGTCTCTCTCTGTGTCTCTCTCTCTCTCTCTGTCTGACTCTGTCTCTGTCTGTCTGTCTGTCTGTCTGTCTGTCTGTCTGTCTGTCTGTCTGTCTGTCTGTCTGTCTGTCTGTCTGTCTGTCTGTCTGTCTGTCTGTCTGTCTGTCTGTCTGTCTGTCTGTCTGTCTGTCTGTCTGTCTGTCTGTCTGTCTGTCTGTCTGTCTGTCTGTCTGTCTGTCTGTCTGTCTGTCTGTCTGTCTGTCTGTCTGTCTGTCTGTCTGTCTGTCTGTCTGTCTGTCTGNCTCTCTCTCTCTCTCTCTCTCTCTCTCTCTCTCTCTCTATCTCTCTCTCTCAATAATAGATAGATGTATTGATTTAAACTATGAAGCCATCTTATGATGTGTATATACAATTATTTATCTTATAAGGAAAAGGCGTTAATAATGTTCATGTAACTTGTGTCCAATCCTCTTGCATTTTTTGGCAATAAGATATGTTTAAACAAAAGTTCAAAAATTCACATTCAATTGGTTTTATATCTGTTCTATGCATTTTCACTGCTAGAAATTATTTTCTCATTAAGATTTTTTTTCTGTTTTCATAAAAAAAAAAAACCACCTGTAGGCCATAGATACTCAAAATGAATTTCAATTTACGTATATACAAATATTTTCAATATGGGTACTCCACTTACAATTTTCATCCAAATTTTCCTGATTTTAATGATATGGAAGACTAAGAAGACTTAATTTGTGACTTAAAACAAATAAGAATGAAAAGAAAATACCAAACAATGAAAAATGTTTTGCCCTAAAAAAATGTTTTAGGGCGAAACAACCTAGCGCGAACGGGATTTGGGGCGAAACAACCCAGAACCCTCTATACACTGCAAATTAATTTTGTACATATTTTAGTCAGTATGTACACACTCCCTTTTGCAACACACATAACATAATGGATCTCGTTTTGTTTTGTTTTGATCTACGACACCCGTGTATATAATCTAGTTATCTTATACAGTGTATATAATATCATCTAAAATATACAAATACATGCCTAACATGGATACTATATAGATACGTTACGATATCGATCTACGGCACGCATGTACCCTGTATATAATCCAATGATCTATAGCAGTGTATACAATCTAATATATACAAATACAGGCCTAACATATATAGATACTATAGATATGGTCAGTTATCGATCTACGGCACAAAAACTATGTCCCAAACATCAAACGAATTGCAACAGATTTTTTTTTATTTCTATCTTTAGAATATTTCACTTTAAATTTTTTCAAATAAGTGACTTTTATGGACGAAACTTTAGGGCGTTGTAGTTTTTTGAGACGAAATAGCTTGTGGCGTTTTGGGGCGAATCGTCTGACAATCGTTCTAATCAAAGTCCTACAATTTGGCAGTAACTGTTAATTACATTTCGTTTTATCATTTTTTTTAATTTTTTTTTATTGATGTTAGCTTTATAAATAAATTAACCAAATATAAAGTATCGCTTTTTCCGCATTTTTATAATCGAAATATAGTGTTCATTCTAGTTTTTAACCCCGACGTTGCTGAATATAAAGGTAGACAACTCCGGCAATCGGCGTCAGTAGGCTAGCAGGCAAATGTACCGTGCATACAAGACAGCAATCAGAATGGCGTCGAAGACAACTTCTGAAAGACTGAAGGTTGTGGTGTTCGTTGGGTCGGCAAGAGAAAAAAGACTTGGGGAAAGAGTGAAGCTATTCATGCTGGATCAGCTGAAACTGAGAAATTATGACATATCTGTTTTCGGTAAGTAAAATATATATATAGGATGCTACCACGTGAACAGGGACATGATAATTTGTTACAGCTATATCTGTATCTTTAATTTCGGCCTTTATAGAAGAACCTTCCTGGAGTAAAACATGTTTGTGACTTATAGTCACTGGTTTGTACACTTTCTAGGATTGTATATGAGCATTGGGGTGTCATTTTTTACTGAAAGTCGATCTAAACCCCTAAAACATGTAAAAATACTCTGAACAGAGACGTATAAATAAATACAGCTGTAACAAATTCTCAGGTCCCAATGTGGATGCTACTGAAAAAGCGTTTAGACAGGAAGAAGTGCAAGTCCCGGTATTGATTCTCTCTCTCTCTCTCTATATATATATTGGTCAAAGAAGTAATATAGACGGTAAAATCCCGTATAACACTGGATCCTAATGGAGGTATCTTATCCTAGCAATGTTGTCCACACTGTTGGAATTACTTCTTTGCCCCATATATATATATACACACATTTAAACGGCTTTAGTTTAAAACGTGTGTTTATGGAACATAATTTATCCCATAGATTAAACTATTAAAATTTGTTTTTATATCGATCAGCTTTGTCTTTGCTGGAATGTTTGAAGCTGACAGGACTTGAATTGTTAGCTTTCAAAATTCAAATCTGACTGTATAAATCACAGAGCTTTGTTGATAGGAAGCTAGCAAGGTTGGGTGATTATATAGAACGTTCAAATCTAACTGTATAAACCACATGTTCAGGGCTTTGTTGATAGGATGCTAGCAAGGCTGGGTGATTATATAGGACCTCCAAATCTTACTTCTGTATAAAACACAGGGCTTTGTTGATAGGAAGCTTACAAGACTGGGTGATTATGTAGAACTCCAAGTCTTGCTGTATAAACCACAGGGCTTTGTTGATAGGATGCTAGCAAGG
>NW_018480073.1:244985-325603 GCF_002113885.1 Mizuhopecten yessoensis | reverse complement strand
TTCTGTATAAAACACAGGGCTTTGTTGATAGGAAGCTAACAACACTGGGTGAGTATGTAGAATTCCAAGTGTTACTGTATAAAACACAGGGCTTTGTTGATAGGTAGCTTACAAGACTGGGTGAGTATGTAGAACGTCCAAATCTTACTTCTGTATAAAACACAGAGCTTTGTTGATAATGCTATGATTAGCTAAGGACAGGTTATTTTGTAGAACACTGAAATATTCCTGCTATAAAATGTGCTTAGTCAGGGACAGGGTGATTATTTGGAATGTGAAAATTTTCCCCAATATATATGCACACAGGCCTTTGTTGGTATGTTGCTATTTAAGGCCAGGTGATTATATAGAATGTTAACTCACTCACCCCTGATGACACATTTGAACTCTTCCAGTTCAAACGTTGGAATAGTTCATTATGAAATTTCAGGGGTGGATGAGTTAATGTTTTCTTACTGTTTAACACACAACGGGGGATTGAAATGTGCAAGTCTGATATTTATGCTAGCGTGCTTTTCAAGCAGTAAGCCCTATTACTGTTCTATGTACAGTATACGGTACACAGGTACATTTATGTACATAGGTGGATGTCAACCTCTGAAACCTCCAATGAGGGAGATCTCCCTCATTCCTCATTTCCAATGAGGGTGAAAATATGTAAAAGACTTTCAAGGCCGGTGTTAACATTTGCAGGTCTATCAGACTTAATCCCTGAACATTTTGCTTTTAACTCTTTCACCCCTGAAGTGTTATAATTAACTATTCCAACCTTTGATTTGGAAGAGTTCAAATATGTCCTTGAAGGGTGAATGAGTTAAAAATAGCTACACCATATAAATGAACAGGCCCTGTAGGCCTCTTCCATTTTAAGACTAACCTTGCATATGATATGTGGTATAAATATTTGAAATTCTTATTTATTTTTTATTTTTTGCAGATCCTTTAGATAATGAATTCACTATGTTGAATAAGCCAGTGTTCTTTTACGGGAATGAGAGAGAGGGAGCCCCACCATTTCTAGTGGAGAAAGAGAAGATTATGAAGGAAGCAGACGCCTTCGTAATTATCTCCCCTGAGTATAATCACTGTATACCGCCAGCCCTGTCTAACATGATTGATCACTTTGGGGGAAGTTGCTATTCACGGAAGCCAAGTGGGATTGTCACGTACTCCGCAGGTAACCACAGAATTTTTATGTCTCTGCCTTGAATTATGTCGTCAAATCACAAAAAAAACAAAACAATGATTCATGGCCAATAATATATATTGTATGTCAAGGAATTTTTATTATTACACCCAAACTGCCAAATCTGTCAGATGAATACCCACATGGTATTGTTTGCTTTTATTATATTTAACCCATTCACCCCTAAAGTCACATTTGAACCTTACCAAATCAAAGACTGGGCAAGTCCAATTTAAACATGTAGACGTGAATGAGTTAAAGTTGATACTGACATTTACTCAATATATATCCATATATCGACGAAGATATAGAAGATACATCACTTATTAAGAGCTTTATAAAATTAATTTTGTATGGTGATAGCTGTTGTCTCCCCTTGCTTTCAACTCATCTTCCTTTCAACAGGGCAATATGGAGGAATGCGTGCAGCCATGCAGCTGCGTGCGATGACTGGTGAACTGGGTTGTCTCAGCGTGTCAAATATATTTGGAATTCCCAATGCCCAGAATTCTCTTGATTCTGATGGCAAGCCTCTCAATGATCACATGGAGTCTGGGGCCAAAAAGATGATAACACAGTTGGACTGGATGGCCTGGGCCATGAAGAATCATAGAGCTGTCTCAGAAGTCCAGTTTTAACTCATTCACCCCTGAAGACACATATGAACTCTTCCAATTCAAAGGTTGGAATAGTTCATTAAGAAATTTCAGGGGCAAATGAGTAAACTCTCTTCTTACCGGAGTATTTGCCAACTGGATCAGTTTGACATCGGGTTTTCTGTTTATTAATGTAGTGTACAATTTATCAGACTGTTCATTTTGGACTGAACCATTAACATATATACATGTAGATTCAAGAACAGTTTGAATAATTGATATTTTCTGACTGTATGGTTTTACCTTAGAGGGAACTACTAAAGAGACTAATAAAAAAAAATCATGAAATCTCAATATTTTTTTAGATGTAGCAATGCATGGTGATACATATTGCACATGAAAAATACTGCGATAATCTTTCCATATGTTGAATATTCATATTTTACTGTAGATCTGCTGATGTTGGCATAATTTGTGTTGGCGTGGGTTACGAAAATGTGCCTTAATGCTGCCCCAACCCTTTATTTCTGCAATAGCCTCACGAACACTATACCCTATGTACTTATACATATACCTACCTTGACAAAAGAGCAAGGATTTTACAAAATTATAAACCTGCCAATGACCTGTATACAGGGGTATGTTTACACTCGGGTATTTACCTGATAGATCTAATTATCTCTCCATAATTTAAAAGCACAGGGCCTGTTCATTTATATGATATATGAAGTATGTAATGTATACTGAGAAATTGTTGCCACAGTTGAAATTTCGCCTTTTCATACTTGACAAAATGTCCATAGGGGGAGATTGCGCGTGCTAAGCATAAAAAGCATAAATGAAATGTGTGTATGTACACCCTAGGGTGATAGCACTTGTAAATGACATCTTATGAGCTTTGTTTTCGGATGAAATCTTTAGAAAATTCACTGGTTGATCGGGAGTTATAGGGAGAGTTGGCAATTATGCCTTTTTAGCTCCCTGGAATAAGGGTGAATTTATCATGACGGAATATTAGGAAAGGATATTAAAAAAGTCTGACTGATCTCAAGTTTCCCAGTATTTGATTTTTTTTATTAGTTATGAGCATTAATATGATCACATATTAATTAATTTCTGCATCTGGTACTTAGAGCTATTCCTTAAAAAATGTATAGGTCAGTTTTTTGAGGCAGTTTGTTGAATGTTTTGTGTCACCAAATGGTTTTATTTTGCTAACATTTTACTTGTCAAAACACCACATTTATTTACTGTAGTTTTAGGGCTAGTGTTTTTTTTTTTACATTTATTCATGAAATTATGATCTCCAACCGAAATTTTGTAATATGTTTATGTGCAGCAGTTAGTTAAATGATTTTTTTTTGCCATGAAATGCTTGCTTTTGCTTACAACTTGTAAAGACATCACATTTATTTGCGTTAGTATTTCATTTATTTTCTTGACATTTGTGAACGAAATAAATTTCTACCTTGTGTAAGATATCGAGGATATAGTTCATGGTTTCCCATTGAATACCAAAGATATTTCACAAGTGTGGCAAAAAATCAAAATTGTTCACGAGTTCAAATCACATCAACAATGCAATTGCGGTCATGTCATCAATACAATGATGTCATGTCATCAATACAATGACGTTATGTTCTTAATACAATGACGTCATGTCATCAATACAATGAATACAATGACATCATGTCATCAATACAATGAACACAATGACGTCATGTCATCAACACAATGACGTAATGTTATTATACAATGACGTCATGTCATCAATACAATGAATACAATGACATCATGTCATCAATACAATGAACACAATGACGTCATGTCATCAACACAATGACGTTATGTTATTATACAATGACGTCATGTCATCAATACAATGACGTTATGTTATTAATACAATGACGTTATGTTATCAATACAATGACCTCATGTCATCAATACAATAGCAGATCAAGGAGGATAAATCTGATCTGTTTGATATTATGAAATAAACAATTGTATGTATTAAATGCCACTTCAACATTGCATCGACATAACATCAACAAAGCATTAACATAGTATATTTATTGCATATGCATGACAGGACCAATTGGGTAAGAGGAAAGGAATCAAGATGGGAGAATCTCAAACCTTTGGGGAAGATTCTTAATCCTTTCACCACTGTAGACCATAATGGACTCATCCAAATCAATGCATGGTAGAGTTTACTGAAGTTGCATATGGTTGAAAGGGTTAAGAAGCCAGACATTTAGCAAGGCCTCGTTTTTGTGCAGCTTAAGAATCTCCCCGTCCGGTTGAGATCCCACTATCTAATCCCCAAGGGGTGAAAGGTTTTATTTTTTTCCAATATGATGATCTGAATGAAATTTACTTTCACAACGTCAAAATCAGATGATGTTTATATATTAATTTTCATGTCACAATTAAAAGTATGTTGAAACCTAATGTTTGACAATGGTTGTGTTACTGTAGATAAGTGGTATACATACTTACCCGTGGAAGTAAGAGTTATTGCAAAAACTTGCCATGATGGTCTTGCAGACTTCTTTACCCCTTTCACCACTGTACACTATAATGAACTCATCCAAATCAATGCATGGTCGAGTTCATTAAAGTTACATAGGGTTGAAAGGGTTAAATTTGAGCAATCGTACATAATACTTCTTGTGAGAAAAAAACCCCAGTCAATCATTATGTATATTAAAAGGGATATTGAAATTCTACTCTAGAACGTCTGCAGTTCAGTTCCGACACAAATTCTACACAGCAGAATTTTGATCCCCCAATACCTACATATACATGTATATGACATTAAGACCTTGTAAATAATGTATATCAATCCCATTTTCCACTTTGATTTTGTGCCTGAATATATTTTGCCATAATACCATGCTGGAGACTGATGTTTGTGGATGAGAATATTGTATACATTGTTAGTTTAATGGAATTAAAAAAAATATCAAACCAACAATTATGTTTTCTCTTATCACTGAAAATCAAGCTTACTGTAAAATACGTAATGGAGTATATAAGGATACCATTGCCAATGTCAAAAACTAATTGTGCAATGGAAATAGATTTTTACGCAACAGTGTTTTAAAGTATAAAAAGAACTGGACCTCAATTTGTCAAACTGTCGCATTATTACCAACTGAGCTTCCTGGTCAATGGAAGTGCCCTGACCCGATTGTGCTAAATCAACTCGATCACCCCTGAAATTTCATAATGAACTATTCCAACCTTTGAATTGGGAGAGTTGAAATATGTCTTCAAGGGTGAATGAGTTAATATCCTAATGTAATTACAGGGAGGTAAGTGCATGTATACGATAAACCAGTTAAATTCCCTAGTGTTTTACTTGCAGTGAGACAGGGATCCTATCTTTAACTGTTCGTAAACCCTCGGCAGTCATTTTGCTCTCACTTAACCAACATCCTCCAAATCCAATCAGACCATTAATGATCTTATGGTTCTATGTAATCACAAGTGATGTGAGTTAAGATGTCAACCAAAAAATGAAACAATCGTCATTGAAAATTCACTGGAGCATTGAAAACTTATTTACAACAATTATGAAACCAGTTATTTCAACTGATATTAATCTCTCTTTTTGGCGTGGATGTAAGTGCACTGGAGGTCTTAATGTGGAAGGAAACTGGAGTACCCGGAGAAAACCTGAGGGAGGTGACTTAATCCCTTTTCACGACCAATTGGGGAATGAAGCCCCAGCCGTCTTGGTGAAAGCTAGGAGAGAGCGCTATCCACTGCGCCACCCGACTTTCAATTTGTTTTTATTTATGAACAGTCCGCTTCTAAAATATTTGTCGGTACATTGATAACAACTTTGTTTAAAATATTAATTGCTACTTATGTAGATATTTATTAACTCATTCACCCCTGAAATTTCATAATGAACTATACCAACCTTTGATTTGGAAGAGTTCCAATGTGTCTTCAGGGGTGAATGAGTCAACGTATGGCATTCACGTCCCCTCAAATTACTGTTTCAATCATGGTTTATTAACTAATTTACCCCAAATATTGTAACTGGACTTGCAATTGCCCAGTCTTTAATTTGGTAAGGTTCAAATGTGACTTTAAGGGTAAATGGGTTTATCAGGATAGTTACATCTGCAAAATTATTTTCTCTTCAGTGATACATATGTATCTTACTGTAGGCACCTGTCGTTAGCCCCGTTATCAGAATAATGTAACCAAGCAAATTATCATGCTACCGTGTTAGGGTTACGTCACTTCAGTGAAATATGGCATTGAAAATCGTGCTGGAGCGATTCCATCGTATGCATCCTTGAAATTCCGGGAATTATGCTCACTTACATTCTCTGCACCCATGGAATATACAATTTTTTTGTCATGACAAAATTAAAGGCACATGGTAGCTATTTGACTGATTTCAGGTAAAAAACAAATCCTGACAATTAGCCAGGTTAAATACATGTTTTTAAAATATTACAATGGCATATATATACTTGAAATTTCCATGGGGGGATTCTAAAATGTGTGTATGTTCCCCCTGGAGACAAAATAATCCTTAAAATGACATATTTTGAGTTGTTCTTTCAAATGAAATCATTAGATATTAGAATATAGGAATAGTTTAGCAAATTCACTGGTTGAATTGACTAAATTTAAGGGTAAAAAATTGGGGGTCTCCTTCCTAAAAAGGGAGAGTTAGCATGTATGCAAATGAAGAGCAACATCCAACTTAAAAGCTAGTAATTTTTTTCTGTTAGACTGCTGTGCAATTTCGATGTACATCGAAGGCTCAAATTAGTCTACTTGTATCATCTGTAAGGTGGTACATATACAGAGACGTTGATTTGGGCATTACATATTCCAGGAATGTAGAGGATACAAGAGTAAGCGTATTTACCTCTGCATTTCAAAATGATGGGACAGGTAAATTGTTAGTCCAAGTTTCCTGTCAAAATGTTAAACACCAGACATCTATCTGTCAAAATGTCTACGTCTGGTGTCGGGGCCAGAGGAAACTCGGGCTAGTTAAACACCAGACATCTATCTGTCAAAATGTCTACGGTTGGTATCAGGGCTAGAGGAAACTCCGGCTGGTAACACCAGACATCTATCTGTCAAAATGTCTAATTCTGGTGTCGGGGCCAGAGGAAACTCGGGCTACTAACACCAGGCATCTATCTGTCAAAATGTCTACGTCTGGTGTCGGGGCCAGAGGAAACTCGGGCTACTAACACCAGACATCTATCTGTCAAAATGTCTACGGTTGGTATCAGGGCTAGAGGAAACTCCGGCTGGTAACACCATACATCTATCTGTCAAAATGTCTAAGTCTGGTGTCAGGGCCAGAGGAAACTCCAGCTAGTTAAACACAAGACATCTATCTGTCAAAATGTCTAAGTCTGATGTCAGGGCCAGAGGAAACTCGGGCTAGTTAAACACCAGACATCTATCTGTCAAAATGTCTACGTCTAGTGTCAGGGCCAGAGGAAACTCGGGCTATAGTTAAACACAAGACATCAATCTGTCAAAATGTCTACCTCTGGTGTCAGGGCCAGTTAAACACCAGACATCTATCTGTCAATATGTCCAAGTTTGGTGTCGGGCACAGAGGAAATTTGGGCTAGTATACTGTATGTGTAGCATGTAATTTATGTTTTCAAACACCAAATTGTTTAATAAAATAAATCTGTATTTGTCCATCCTCAATATCAAGGGGTTACACTCACTTTTCTCTCTACACCCCTGGAATATGTCATAGCAAAATTGAAGGCACGAACATAGCTGTTTGATTGGTCTCAGCTGACCAATCGATAGGCTGATACCCGTTCTTTGAAGATTACAAAGGAGAGACGCCAAACTTCAAAGCCTGTCAATTTTAACATTACTTGACTGCGAGATTCTTTTGATGTACATTAAAGGATCGAACTAGTCTTCTTGTCTTATTAACAAGGTGGCACACACTGAGCCTTTGTTTTGCTATGCCATATTCCAGGGGTGTAGAGAGCGAAAGTGAGCGTAACCCCTGGATATCGAGGATGGTATTTGTCTTGGACATCAATTAAAGTTTAAAGCAATTACAGAAAATTGAGTTCAATCTTCTTTATTCATCGGAAACTGCACATAAAAACTTCGATGAAACTGACATAACAATTTAAATCATTTCAATTTGAAAACAACCTCTGAATGAAAAACAGAAACACCAGCATTTATTCATAACAAGCGTTTAATGAAAATAATATTGTATTCTTGAATAACAACATATACATTCTCATGGAGGTCAAGAGCATTTGACAAAAAATTAAAATTTATAAAGATCATTATCATGTTATAAATACCCGCCTATGGAACTTATAAAAAAAATAAAAAAATAAAAAATGAATGATTAAATGATAAAAACCAAATTTGGACTTCTACTTTTGGACTAATTTGTTTCAAGATCCCAGGGGCAGACCAATAATCACGTAAGTATATCTCTAAATTTGGATTTCTATATCCAATTTAGATTTACATAGCAATGGCCATAAATGTAAGGGTAAAAAAATAACTAAAAAAAAGACCAACATTCGATCAATACTAGTGACATCACAATTTATTTCATTCCTAACATTGCATAATCACACTGAATGATATGCTTGCATGTAAAAGACATTACAATTTAGGGCTGCAACGATACGATACGTATCACAATACCATGCTTACAGTATGATACGTATCACGATACGATATGTATCGCGGTACGGTGCTTAATACGGTATGATAGGTACCACGATACGATATGTATCGCAGTACGACTTCAATAATAAACACTATCCAAACATATTTTTGTACCATTATTAGTTCTTTTGGTATGACTGCACTGTAGACCACATCTTTACTGAAGGATTACAAAAATATAAGAACACTTTCTTTACAGTGTGATAAAATTTATTGATAATTTCAGAAATGTTAGTGTATCACGTTACAGGCAATAAAAACAATTTCCTACATGCCAGATTTCTGTGAGTTTCACAATAATTTTAAGGGAATTAGGGTTAAAAGATTTAAGGGAGGGTTAATTTATTTGTGGCATTTTTTCAACCAGTTTAATGAAATAAAGTACAAAATGATAAGTAAGGAACTTTGTTTTGTCTTTAACAGTTTTTGTATATATTGAATATGTTTACAAAAAAAAATTGAATTTGATCGATACACAAGTAAGTATCCCTATATGATACAATATATATCGTTGCAGTCCTGTCACAAACATAACATCAATCCCCTTGAGGGTGGTTATAACACAAGAGTACCCCAGGGTGGAACAATAAATGCCCGTCCCATGCCAATCTGACATAGTACAAATCCTTCTGATGCATATTGTATCTAAATGTATGAAAATGTAGAAATGTAAGGAAAAGAAACAACATTTGAACTGTAATTGCTCAGCAAACTTTTCTTGGAATATGGTGAAAGTTGAAAACATACTGAACTTTACCATTACTTGAGCTGAAGGAATACATGTACATAAATATCATATACCCTTTATGACCTTTAAAAATCTGATTTAAAATTGCCTCCCTTTGAGTAATTGAAAACCATGAAAATATAGAAATTGAAATTGCCCCTTTTTGCAAATAATCGATTAATCTTACACCATAAAAAACCCCAAAGATATTTCTACTGTTCATTAATTACAGGCAGATTTCGCTACTAGACATATTGTAGATTTTGACAATATCTCATCAGAATCAGTCATATTTTTTTGCCAGTTATTGCGCGGAAACAGTGGACCAATCAGATAGCAGTATTAATCTCTAACATTATACATTCATGAAATTCATTGTTAAACAGTATCAGATGCTTTCAGTTTTAGGTCATCATAAAAACACCATGCAACTCTGGTTATTTTCTATGGATAATGAACAAAAATCATATCAATAATATATGAGACGCTTCCTGTTCCGTGGACGGCAGCCCCTGTGACAGCCTGTTCACATCTCAGGAGCTGTCGTACCTCAGAGCGTGACCTGAATGGGCAGGATTTCTAAATCTCTGAGGGCCTGGTAAGCGGAAACTTACCCCCTCACATTGACTGAACACCGACTTGTCAGTGAAGTGACTAGACGTAAACCCATCATCCAACCAACCAACCATTTCTTACCGTAATAATACATTTGCTATTAATCACTCCCAAAATCATAATTTTATAAGCACTTGTGAATCTTGATACAGGAATGAGTTAAAACATGAAACAAATTTGATGAAAAAAAAACCCCCAAAAAATTGAGTTACAGATAATTTATTTCTCATTTTACTGCTATGCATTTATAGTACCTATAGATATATTAACATTGAAGAGTGTATCAGTGTTAACCCTTTTACCACTGTAGACCATAATGGACTCATCCAGGTCAATGCATGGTAGAGTCTACTTTTAAAAGTTACATAAGGGTTGAAAGGGTTATAAGCTCAATCCCTGTACTGTAGGGCTTTTGTTTTCTGTTCATCTTTATTTCTGTTTTTAATTTAAGGATCCCTGTACCACTGCCAAAAACTGTAACAACATATTGGAAACTGTTTTTTCCAGCATGACTGGGATTTCTATTTTGAAAAATGATTTTTTCAGGAAAAATTGTTAAATTATTTCTGAAAGGAAACCAGACCTTGCAGGACTCGCATAGAGATAATGAAGATGAAATAAACAAAATATAATCAAAAGTAGTGTTTTGAGCGTAAACAAATGTGAGGCAAGACTAGGACTTGAACCCTGGACCTCAGTGTGTTGCACTAGTGCTCTAATCGACTGATATACTTGATTTAAACTCATTCACCCCTGAAGACACATTTGAGCTCTTCCAATTCAAAAGTTGGAATAGTTCATTATGAAATTTCTGGGGTGAATGAGTTAACAGAAGGTGCCTTGGCACAACTTTGTTACATTTAATTATAACTTGAAACTAAGGGGAGGTAGCTGTAAGAACGAAAAAAACCCGAAAAACAAAATAAACAACGAGACAGGGACCCTTAAATTACCAAATTTTGAATTACTGTAATTCTGTAAAATGCGTTGTCAATGTGACTTATATAGATTAAACGCTTTTGGAGAGGTTAAATGAGTTACAGGTTTGTATTCTTTGATGGTGACCCGTGACAATGGTAATAATATATTTTAACTGAATGGTGTTCTAACACCTTACCTACTGAGTAGCTATGTAACTCGTTCACCCCTGAAGACACATCTGAACTCTCCCAATTCAAAGGTTGGAATAGTTCATTATGAAATTTCAGGGGTGAATGAATTAAATTAATAATATAAAGAAATACCTTATTTGAGGTTACACAAGGAGTATTATGAAGAAAAAGGAAACTATATATAAAATGCAGATTTTAAAATCATATATATATGTAAGATCAAGCAATTAAAAATGTTAAAACATAAAATCTGATACGGCTATGATACCCGGAGTACAAGGCTGATACAGATAAACTCACAGATACGCGATGTGCCAGGTACCCAGTACAAGGTCAATACAAACAGTGATTTCTACCTCATTTTGACTTGTGCCTTGTGATTTTGGGGAAATATCACACACAAAGAGTATGATTTCGGGATAATCCAGCGATTTTTGCATAGATTTCGGGAAAATACAGCAGAAAGTATCTAGGAGAAGGGGCTTTAATTTATATGGCCCTAAATTTATCTTGAAAAATCACTGACAAATGACATGAGAAATGGTCTATTGCCCTCCGATTTTCTGTTTATATTCATATAAGTTTCCGAGTTACTGAGAAAATACACTTGCATGCTTTATAGATCTATAACCTTGCACGCTGTTTTATGTCATTCTTCTGTAGTCTATAATACATGTAAATGATTCGATAACTTATAATAATTGATAAACTTGTATAACATAACATAAAACAAGCAATTCAGATTGATTTGTCTCACCTGTGCCCCACTTTAACCATCAATGCACATATCAGAGAAACTAACCTTAAAAGCAAAAACTTCATGTTGATGGAGATGCTACAAAGTCAATGGACCATGAAAGGTAGGCCGCATTCAGCATTTGATGCATGGGTTGAGATGTACTACCTAAGATGCATCTATGGTCCAAGTTTGGTTGGTCTAGCGCTTATACTTTCAGTGAAACTAAGCTAGCTGCAAAAAAATAATGTTGACGCCACCCTCGCCAGAAAAGGAACACCTTAGTCTTGCTTCCGTTACTTTGTAGCAGCGAGACACAAATGTGTTTGTAAATTCTGACAACAGGATACAAAACACTAAAATTATTCATGTGGTAATCATCTCAGACCAGCCAGTACAAACATTCTCTGTATGATCATTATTGATTTAAAGATTTTTTTCTATCCCACCCTCCATCCATCGGCGGACACCCACGGTTGATTTCGCTTCGGTACTAGAGCAAAATCAACTGTGGGTATCCGACGATGCCCTCCATCAAACAATGATCACTCCCTCCATCAAACAAAGATCACTCCCTCCATCATACAATGATCACTCCTTTCATCATACAATGATAATTCCTTTCATCATACAATGATCACTCCCTCCATCATACAATGATCACTTCCTCCATCATACAATGATCATTCCTTTCATCATACAATGATCACTCCTTTCATCATACAATGATCATTCCTTTCATCATACAATGATCACTCCCTTCATCATACAATGATCACTACAATGACCACTCGCTCCATCATACAATGATCATTCCTTTCATCATACAATGATCACTCCCTTCATCATACAATGATCACTCCCTCCATCAAACAATGATCACTCCCGAAATCAAACAATGATCACTCCCTCCATCAAACAATGATCACTCCCTAAATCAAACAATAATCACTCCCTCAAAATCCAACATGATCACTCCCTCCTTCAATCAACACTCATACAAACAACATGATTACAATTGGTGTCTGGTCGTTTCGCCCTTAATCCTGTTTGCCATTGGTCATTTCGTGTAGGTTGTTTCGCCCTCAAATATTTGAAGGTGCAACGTTTTTAGTCCTGTTAAGTGTGTGTGGTGAATACGTGTGCAGTCTCATTTGAAGTTTTCCTAAGTCTCCTTTGGTCTTTTTTGTCGTATGTGGTAGACCCGATCTGCACATACATGCAGTGTCACATATTTACACCTACATACAATTCTTCCAGCAACACAATTGTGTGATAAACATGAAAACTGTAACATTAAAAACATTCCTTTGGCAAACTTGATTTAGGGCTAAACAGAATTCAAGGCAAAACGACCTGGATGAATTACATTTCGTCTTTATACCATCAAAAACCAAACTCAAGATGTAAGTATGTAACCAGATATACTACAAGACATCGTGTCTGCCGAAACATCCTTGTACCATTTTGAAAAATAACTCTGGAGAAATATTGCAATAATTTTGATGAACATATTTACCCATAATTCTTGTGAATGATGTGTACATGCTTTTACAACAAACTACACTATAGAAGAGCATATCATCTTTCCACACATATGGAATTCATGCCTTTCCACTCATAAATTAAAAACCATGTACATTTTGTAACAAACAATTTTAACAATAAAAATCTAATTGATTTTCTGGACATGTGAATGTTCATTTACACTACGAGTGTACAGAATGTTTGTAAAAATACCAACTGAGATCATAAAAGAAATGCTTCCCTTTTAACATTTTTTTCCAAGGGCAGACAACTCTGGAGTAAAAAAACATTATGGTTCATCACATTTCCAGAAGCAAAGGGAGACAATCCTGATGAAGCTCAAGAAATTTTGGCATCCAGGAATATTTACTCCATCCTAATTGTTTAATTCATTCACCCCTGAAGACACATTTGAACTCTTCCAATTCAAAGTTTGGAATAATTTATAATGAAATTTCAGGGGTGAATGAGTGGAAATACAAAATATAAATATCCAGGATAAAAAAATCTTTCCAGGTCAAGGAAAGATAACTCCTGATATTTTTTTACACCTAAATGATAGCTTTGATCAGCTTTCGTTGTTCGACTGCTCTGTAAAGTGGGATATAAAGTTCTCGTACACAACGAATGTTATACAGCACGCTGGTGTCACTCTCAGTAGACTGGGAAACAAACCCTTGTAAAACCCTCGCCATCCCTCGTGCCTGTAAACAAAAAAAAAGTGGAACATTTTTGATTGTAACAACAACCTACATGTAGCGAGTTTATGGGAAATATAAAAATTCTTGTGTCTTCAAAAGTGTTGGTGCTTTTCCATGATACTGTAAACTGAGAAAGATTTGCTGCAGTTAAACTTTTACTGTTTTCGTCTGCTGTAATGAAGGCGGTGAATATTCGCACACAACATACAATTGCAAGCTGTAAATCAACCCTAAGCAAATATGGATTATGTCGGTCAAGGATGTATACTGTAAGTGCTTGCGTTTTTATCATGTTTAGTAAAACATCCACACTCATCATATATCTATTTATAGAATCATAGAACAATAACGTCGGAACCAACACGAACATTTCCACACCGATTAGTTTAAAGAGTCACATTACGAGAAAATATCCACATTTGCAGTATCCGACTAGGCGAAAAATATCAGGCATATAGTTAACTTAATTGTGATATAATCTTGTTGCATTTCCAGCCGACCTTGTTTCATAAACGAACAACTCTGGACCAGCCGGTCAAACAGTTTGGGTTATGACAAACGAAAACTGCCCTGGTCTACAGGTAAGTTAGATAAACATGACACATGAAACACAGAGTCACGGATCTGCCCAAGATACAGATGAATTTTGTTTACCTTTCAATTAAAACATGTAGATCAGAATGTGAGCTGGTTTTACTTAATACATTGGGTTTGAAGTCATAATGATATTGACACTCCAACAGCACTAACAACTGGTTGAAGTCTGCACGTTGGCTTGGTTATTTGACAGTTCACAAATAAAATATCTACATGTATATAAATTTTATGTGTGACGATTTATGGAGATATTTCCAGTTGTAGCGGAATTAGACTCGATCGATCATTGGCGACCAGGTAGCTCAATTGGTAGAGTGTCCGTCTAGAGTTGGAGGGTTCTGGGTTCTTACCCCGGTCTGGCCGACATTTTCCCCCTCCTGTTACTGAGGTCCCGTAGCCAGCCCTTGTTTCAAGCATTTGGTGTATGCTAGGCAAGGGTCTCCCCGAACCTGGGTTGTGAATAGTTGTCTATGGGGGCTATGACTTAGAAAAATGATCATGAACATGCATATTGAGTATTGCTAAGGCAATACATGTCCCGTACCGGCCCCCGCTAGCTATTACACTGCAATGATCTATAAAAATGGTGCCTTTGGTGTTAAAAAATCCCTCAAGGAATGAAGCAACTAGAGCGCTGACAAGGATTTTCTAAAAATAGTAACGGTGACCTTGACACGTCAACCCTGAAACTCGAACTTGTCCAAGATATTATGGTCCTTTGTAATTGTATGAAATTTGATCAAAATTCCTCAAAGAATGAAGCCGCTTGAGTGCTGACAAGGATTTTCTAAAAATATTAACCTTGACCTTGAACCAACAACCCTGAAACTCAAACTTGTCCGAGATATATTGTCCTTTGTAATTGTGTGAAGTTTGATCCAAATCCCTCAAAGAATGAAGCCGCTAGAGCGCTGACAAACATTGGTGTTACGTACGTACGTACACAGACGGACGGAGAGGTTTCAACGGTAGCGGACTAATAAAGCAAAATTAAATCACTCACAAATAATTTAAACTATTGTAAATAGTATTTGATTCTGAAAGACACTTTCCTTGTGATTGTAACTTTGGTAAAATACTAGCCACTTCCTACTGCCTCAGCTAGAGAGAATTTCTCTATAGCTCATTTGGTAGAGCAAAAGAAATAATGATCTCTATTACATGATGGATGGGAGTTTTCAATTTATATAATTGTCCATTGGTTTGATGTACAATACACACGTACAGGTAAGAGTGTTAGTATTTCTATTATAACGTAAAAACGTAAGGCCAGATTGGGATTCAAAACCACGACCTCTGAACTCTGTACAGATGCTCAAACCGATTGTCAGCTACCTGGCTGCCAGCAATCAATCCAGTCCAGTTTCGCTACAAGAACATGCCTGAAATAAGTGTGTTTTATATATTTGCTCAATAACTTGTGTGTCATAAAACGTACGTTATATTAAAACAAATTGAACCTCCACATTAGAAATAAACACATAAAAAGGTAGATATTTTTCAATGTTTATTTCAATAACGCAGACAAATGTGACAAAACGATTCTGTTAAATATCAACAGTATAAAAATAATTTATCATTGTCAATTACTGAAACAAACACAATCTTACATATTATAAAAATACTGATTTATAAAAAATAATAAATGGAATTACTGAAGTACATTTACATTAATATTTGAAACCGATATGTTTCATATAAACATGATCTATATGTATATATATGAGAAATTCAGTTGAGACTTGTACAGACATGGGAGACTATAGGTACAGCATCATAGTCTAACACATACAAACTTTTACTAGTTAAAATTGACACATTTCTAAATTGAGTGTACATGTAAATCAAATTCTAAGATACAACAATGACACTGGGGTGACAAAAGCATTAATTGATGCACTTGTGCAGGGCAAAATAGCTTAGGCATCAGAAAAGAACTTATCCATATAACAAATCTTGTGAAAATTACTTCAGCCTTTCTGGACAAGTAGTCTTTCAAAAGAAAAGTTTATGATATATTTATAGGAAACATAGCAAAAGCTCAAGCTCACAGTACACAGTTAAAAAAAATATATGGACATCAAAAATGATTAGATCTAAATTGTTGGAGCGTTTTAGAAAAATGAAAACAGTAACTGAAACCCTAATTCAGCTTCCACCAATAATTATCTGCACTCTGCATGAACAAAAGAATTTTTTTTGGCAGAAAGGGGAAGGTAATAAAAATCTGCCAATAAATTAAAACAAAATGAACCAGTCAATGCAAAGAACAAAGTCATCTTACAGTTTTACAAGTAATGAATACTGGAAACGAAGCTGTCTTGCGATGTACATTATGTATAAAACACATTTATATACAGTTGTTTTCTAATTCAGAAGTTCTCACTTAAATTCTTTTAAGAGATTCATAATTATTCTTAACTAGCTTTTTAAAGTTTAACTATAAAAACTGATTTAAAACTAGTAACAATTTACAAACAATTCATCCTAATTAATTATGTCAACCATTTTTATAAAATTTGAACAAACCATTCACGAAATCTAAATAACTGGTACACTCAAAATTTCTAATGGAAATGAAATATTTCAAAAAAAATAACTACAGTTTCGTAACAATGTTTTGCCATAAACTTTTGCAAACATACTAATATCCCAACATATTTATAATAAGCCTGATTTGAAAAATAAGCCTTTGGATTCCATAAAGTCAAACAAACCCAGGTATTTCAATAATATTAGCTGGTATGTAAATGACCTCGAAAATAAGCCTGCTTCGATAATAAGCCTATGATTCCTCACTGAAAATGAAAATAAGCAGCAGCTTATTGTCAAGATTTTAGGGTAATAAGCACAATAAAAGAAATTATCTATGCATGACATAATTGCATAGTAATATAATATATGAATTTCTGAAAATCATGGACCTGTAATTTAAGTGGACATGGCTGTCCAGAGACGTTAGACCCCTCAGTGTGAATTGATGTAGCTATTGTTTATTCACTTAGATTGACCAGACTTTGTTTCTTTTCGTGAGACCGATCAAAATTCGTGAGAAATGTGTCTCACGCTGTGAGGAGTTTTCCTGAAGTAATTTTCGTGAGTCGTTAGATATATCATGTATGAATGCTAGGTTTGTTTATATAACCTTTAAACTGAGAAGTGAACTTGACTCACATTACATGGTTTGACATATACAAATATATGGTTTGGTCACAGATATGAAACTAGCAAAATAGTCATCAGTCAATCTGAACATGACAATTATACAGAGATCCGGAATTCTGCAACTGCAAAGTGTGATGATCTTGCTTTGTTGCCATGTTGTGATATCTTTAATTAGTCAATCTCTTCTACTTGCAGTGATTTGGTAGCTAATTATGCTTCGAAAGAACCTTGTCTTTCAAACTCTTTTGCTTAAATCCAAGTAAATCACTAAGTTTAAAATCTTTATCACGTAAGCTATCTGCTTGCATTGATTAACTTTGAACAATTTTTGTCACTCAAACTCTTCTGTATTCAACAATCTTTATCACTCAAACTCTTCTGTATTCAACAATCTTTATCACTCAAACTCTTCTGCTTGTAGTGATTTGCTTTGAATGATCTTTGTCTTTCAAACTCTTCTGCCTAAATCCCAGCGATTCACTTAGATGAACAATCTTTATCACTTAAGCTTTTCTGCTTGCAACAATTCACTTTAAACAATCCTTCTCTTTCAAACTCTTCTGCCTATATCCCTGGGATTCACCAAGTTGACAAATCTTTATCACTCTCCTCTACCTGAACATTTTTACCACTTAAACTCTTCTGCTTCCAATGGTTTACTGTGAACAATCTTTGTCTTTCAAACTCTCTTCTGCTTAAATCTGAGTGAATAACGAAGTTGAACAATATCACTTAAGCTCTTCTACTTGCAGCTAGTGATTCATTTTGAATAATTATTGTCTTTCAAACTCTTCTGCTTTGAATATTTGTTTACCACTTAAACTCTTCTGCTTGTAGTGATTTGCTTTTAACGATTTTTTTCTTGCAATTCCTCTGCACAAATCCCAGTGTTTCACAAAGTTGAACAATCTTGATCACTTAAACTCTTCTGCTTGCAGCGATTCACTTTGAACGATCGTCTTTCAAACTCTTCTGCTTTGAACAATCACTTGAATTCCTTTGATTGCAGTGATTCCCTTATAAAACATCTTGAAAACTAGGTTTTGAATGTTTATCAACTCCACTTGCTCTTCTTCTGGTCTGGGTCAGTTACATGTTTGTTTTTACTGAAGTTGGACAGATATTCGTAGAGGAAGAACACGATGCATATGTTGGGTGTCACATGCAAAAGGTAAACACCAAAACCTTTGTAATAGCCTCGAACCCCCTCATACCTGCACAGAACAAAATCAATGGCAGTCGGCATCCGCACAACAAGCAAAACAAATAAACTGTTACTTAACTAAATGTAAAAGCAAAAACAACGTCAATGGATGTTCAATCAGTTGCAAAGAAAATTAATTGTAGCTGCAAGCTAACTAATATATTATCCTTTGCCTCAGATCAGGGCTAGACAATAAGAAAAGGCTGCTAGTCTGAGACCTGGGCCGTTTTCATTTAAGCGGTTGAACCAGTCATACCACAGTCGTTTGGGCCTAGTATAGTAATCTGATGCTGCTTTAGGCATGCCTTGACAAAGCCTTGCAAGGCCTGCATGAACATTTGCAGATCTGACAGGTTTTATATCCGAAGTTGTTACATTTAAAAATGGACAATCTGATTGTTCTGCATAAACGAACAGGCCCCAGTGAAATCTCCGGCTACACTAGTCGTTCTAAAAGCTGCTAGCCTGATTGTCTTGTCAAACTTTGATATCATTTATTACGTAGAATAATATGGGATACGGTAGTAGAATTAGCAGATGGACTAGTTAAATTGGAAACTACTAGAGTGCCGACTTAATAATGGATTTCAAAACAAATTTCTAGCCCTGCAAACGTAATTAACTATAGGAAATAATATCAATCACACTAACGAAATGGAAAGTGCACAACTGCATGCTGAAGTTTAAATGAACTAATCATCTTTACATCAAATTTAAAACAAGATGGGTTCATTATTTATTATAGTAGTACAGTAATTCAAGAATACTCTCCCTTGAACTCTATTGCAGACAGTATTAAAACTCATTATCAAGGCATGTTAGAGGTTACGAATGTTTGACTTTCCATACATTTTGTGAGTACAATGTAAAAATGAACCATATATATATATTTGGTAAGCCAGATATTATGACTGTCAGATGATATTCGTGCACACAGAATATAATATAAAACATGTAAAATACAACACCAATTCAATCCAGCGGAAGCAGGGAAACACTTAATGTGCATGTGTGGGGAGGGGGGTTCGAATTCTAAATAAATAACTGTAAGCCAGAAAACTTTGCCCAGTCATATTTTCGCCCTCCACTATAATCTGTTTCCGCGAAGTGTTCTTTTGTTTTCTTCACTCGTTATTTCTACCATGGAATGTATAGTATGTTGTTGTGTACTTGTTTTCACTGTCGTGATACATTCGCCCTGCCCCCCATCCCCCTCCCATCCCCCAAAACACTATATACTGAATGTAGTTTTTGAATTGACAAAGTGTTATTTTCATCAGGAAATTCATATATGCACAATCAATGTAGAGTTCACGGAAAAAATTGTCTGCTAATTTGATTTAAAAATGCCCCAAAAATGACTCGAGCATATTTATCCAACTACTCAGATCGTGCATGACTTTGTAGGCCTATCCTTTACTCCCAGTGGGTATTTGGCCGAGCAACAGTGCTCCAAAATTTTAAACTGACACGCTATATCTGTAGTCTTGAACTAGAGCAGCTGGATTTTTTTCGCTACTTTGTTGATTTCACATTTGAATCTTACCGAAAAAAGGTGCAAAAATACTGCCATGAAAATTACCCAATATACAGTATTTATTTCTGGAAAAGCCCTGAGAAATTAAACATGCTGTTGGATAGCAGTAAACTTACCGGAATATCTGCCGGATGATGTCAATGTTTCCAGCATAGTGTCTATGCTGGTCTTGAAGTCTGGCTCGTATCACCTGATACGGATAGGTGGTGCTTGCCGCTATTATTTTGGACAAGGCCGCAAACACAATGTAGTCCAGTGATTTCTAAAAACAGATCAATGTACAAATTTCTGTTAACTAAAAAGAGTCTATATGTAAAGGAAAAGCATGCCTAGCTAACTCATACACCCCTGAAAACACATTTAAACTCTTCCAATTAAAAGGTTGGAACAGTTCATTATGAAATTTCAGGGGTGAATAAAATACAGGAATTTACTAAATATAATATAAATAAAACAAAATATGGTAAAATACTGTTTAATTTTTATAAAATTGTGGGCCATGTCTTTAATGTTTTTCCTTAATTACACATAAATGCTAAATGGATGCAAATAAGAAAACAAAAATAGTATTATACAATATCACTAAAATCAACTCAAAATCCATCCAAAAATTGAACGCCAAGACAAAATATTAGTTATTCATATAAGGCACTGTACTGTCTTCAAAGGTATTTGGCATGACCGCGTAAATAGAATGTTACATATATACCAACCCTTCATTATATGAGCCAATTCCACATATTAAATGCGAGCAATCTGACTGAACAGGCAATTTGGTAATATTTTTACGGACAAATTACCTGAGATTTTACCTTATATCATAATAAACTATTTGTTTTTTAAAACTAGTTAACTCATTCTCAGGCACCCCTGAAATTTAATAATGAACCATTCTAACATTTGAATTGGAGGAATTCAAACAGGTTTTCAGGGGTGAATGAGTCAAAGAAGGAATAAATCAGGACATGGGAAAATTATTACAATAAGCGGTTTATCATAATAACTGATATCATAATAAGTGGGTTCCAATGTATATTTTAGTTCCTGTGGGTTATCCCCCAGATAGTATGCAGGAAATTACGATAGATGTGACAAGTAATCAGAGATGTACTATTACTCACCAGTCGGTAGTCAACAGGACGATCTTTGTGGATATTGTAGCGGGACTTCATCTCTTCGTAAGCCATGAATTGTACAGCACCGTGTGATATTCCAAACACTCCGGGTAAAAACCCCTTAAAATTAATAAAGAAATCATAAATTAATCAAAAAGAATGAATAGGACAGTTATCGAAAACAGATCTATATCATATCTGGCTATCTCTGAAAGTCTCATACTATCTTGGGTACTCTGGGGTTACGCTCACTTTCGCTCACTGCATCCCTGGAATATGGCATGACAAAATTGAAGGCTCAGTGTGCAGCACCTTGTTGATGAGACAAGAAGTTTGATCCTTTGATGTACATGAAATGAATCTGTTGGTTGCATAATGGAAAAATTGACTGGCTTTGAAGAGTCAATTTGTAACGTTAAAACGATTCATACCAGCCTAGCAATTGGTGACAGGTGTTTTTACCTGAGACCAATTAAATAGCTAGCTGTGTGCCTTCTATATTTTGCTATAACATATAAGAGGGTTGCTGAGAGTGAAAGTGAGCATTACCCCTGGAGTATCAAGTGAGTCATGACCAGGGCCCGTATTCATGAAACCATTCTCATGCTCAAGTATGGACTTTGCGCTTAAGCCATATTTTTGTTCTGGTTATAACTTTTGAGCACAGAATCCATGCTTGAGCATGAGAATGGTTTCATGAATACGGGCCCAGATATTGATTCTGTAGTATCTGGTCATACATACTGTATAACAGTATTCATCCATCTTCCTGATCACTGATTTTCATTTAAACCTATTGCCCCATATTAACTCTAGCTGTGATCAAACTTCAACTAGAATACACAAACCTCTGCATACATACCCTATAGAGGCCTCGGAATCCCTCGGCATTAAATATCCTGTAGAGAGCATCGAACATTCCTTTATACATCTTGCTGGATGTCGCCGGGGTTTCGTACTGTAGGCACATTCTAGTCTTCACGACCCAAATAGGATTTGTTAGGATGAGGGTCAGTAGTCCTGTTAATAGAAATCAATCTATAAAACCATTTTATCACATACACTACAGTAAAACCTTGTTATACTGCCAACATTTGTCCAGAAACTTTGGCGTTATAAGAGGTTTGGTGATCAATTGAGGGAAAAATATATAGAAATTCTTCAAGAAAACGGGCCATTGAATCATGTTGGCGGTAAAAGAGGTGGCAATTGGCAAATGAAACGAGAGGCATTATATTGAGGTTTTACTGTATGAGGGCCGACACAATACATAGGAAAACTAGTAAATCACAATACTTACAAACCACTGGTTTATTTTTTTACACAATTCCTCACAACCATTAATAGGACGATTATTAACGATGAACAAAAAGAATCATGAAATTGTCTCTATATGGCATCATCAAACAGTAATTTTTCTACATGGACTTGTATAGGGAAATTTTGCAGTATTTTCACAAAATTGAGACGATTTGTAAATTTGAGTGAAATTTATAAACTTTTCTACATACTTAGTGTTGCATTTGCATTCTCTAAGTCATGATTTACCAAAGTTTTAGTTAGAGAGGAGAAAAAGGGTCCATCATTATAAAGGCGTGTGGGATATGGATGTTTTATCCTCGGGTGCAGAATTTGGTGTCCGAACATTGGCAAAATCTTGATTCAGGTACAAATTCTACAACCATGGGTAGAGTATCCATATATATCCACATTCTACACCCTTGGGTAGAGTATCCATATATATCCACATTCTACACCCTTGGGTAGAGTATCCATATATATCCACATTCTACACCCTTGGGTAGAGTATCCATATATATCCACATTCTACACCCTTGGGTAGAGTATCCATATATATCCACATTCTACACCCTTGGGTAGAGTATCCATATATATCCACATTCTACACCCTTGGGTAGAGTATCCATATATATCCACATTCTACACCCTTGGGTAGAGTATCCATATATATCCACATTCTACACCCTTGGGTAGAGTATCCATATATATCCACATTCTACACCCTTGGGTAGAGTATCCATATATATCCACATTCTACACCCTTGGGTAGAGTATCCATATATATCCACATTCTACACCCTTGGGTAGAGTATCCATATATATCCACATTCTACACCCTTGGGTAGAGTATCCATATATATCCACATTCTACACCCTTGGGTAGAGTATCCATATATATCCACATTCTACACCCTTGGGTAGAGTATCCATATATATCCACATTCTACACCCTTGGGTAGAGTATCCATATATATCCACATTCTACACCCTTGGGTAGAGTATCCATATATATCCACATTCTACACCCTTGGGTAGAGTATCCATATATATCCACATTCTACACCCTTGGGTAGAGTATCCATATATATCCACATTCTACACCCTTGGGTAGAGTATCCATATATATCCACATTCTACACCCTTGGGTAGAGTATCCATATATATCCACATTCTACACCCTTGGGTAGAGTATCCATATATATCCACATTCTACACCCTTGGGTAGAGTATCCATATATATCCACATTCTACACCCTTGGGTAGAGTATCCATATATATCCACATTCTACACCCTTGGGTAGAGTATCCATATATATCCACATTCTACATCCTTGGGTAGAGTATCCATATATATCCACATTCTACATCCTCTGGTAGAGTATCCATATATATATCCACATTCTACACCCTTGGGTAGAGTATCCATATATATCCATATTCTACATCCTCTGGTAAAGTATCCATATATATCCACATTCTACACCCTTGGGTAGAGTATCCATATATATTGTATACCCACATACTACACCCTTGGGTAAAGAGCATCCATATATATCCATATTCTACATCCTCAGGTAGAATATCCATATCCACATACTTATATATGACTGACTCTATTAATTAATACGTACCTGCTTCGGAGGCTGCCAGCATGTGTTTTACTGGACCCAGGTTCATCTGAGTATCTCCGTCCTGCATCCAAGTCTTGATGCTGTTATAGCTGAAACATACGAAAATTAATCGTGATATACCAACCAAAAGACCAACTATAGATCTATCACTAGAGAAATGTTCCTAGAATTTCCCATAACATATACCATAATTGTCAAAATTAGCGTCCAGAGTACTAAACAATAGCTTAAAGTTGTGTGTGTGTGTGTGTGTGTGTGGGGGGGGGTGTGTGTCATAATTTGTGTAATCAAATGTAAGTGACGATATAAAAAAAGTTGTGCAATTTCAAAACTTGTGATCATTGAAGGACATAATAAACATTTCGGTGTGGCTTGAGGTGTGGATATAAATGTTTCATCCAATAAACCGGTTCTCCAGCCATGATCACCAGACTTAAATCTGTGCTTTAAAGAGTAAGTACCATAAGTCATTGACTGTGCCTGGTCAGGACTTGGAACTGGAGAGGGATGGGGTCTATTTAGTTTCAACTCGTCTCGAAATATGAGGAGGGGTGCTAATTACTGTACCATGGTATTAACTGTCTTGTGTATTGTTTTAATAGGTCTCATCCTTCATCCTGTATCTAAGCATAGAAACATTATGGCACTGGTACAGTTTAAAAAACAAAGAAGTGTCATTATTCTATAGATAAATGTGTTGCATTTCTTTTTTAATTACACCATTTTTCAACAAGAATATATATATTATGAATAACTCTTATTTTTTTTCCAATCAACAGGAATCTGTTGTTGACAGCATATTTATGCCCAATATCAATTTTATTTACAATTTTCACAGGTTGATAAAATCATGTTTTGACTAGTTAGACCTAAGGAAAATTTGATATTAATTATAAATAACAACAGAATTTTGCCTACACAGTTCACAATACATGTAAATGTACTTACAACAGGAAGTAGAACCCCCAGGATATGCCAGCGCCCCAAACATTGGGCACAACTCCTCTGTATATTCCGGTGACTCCATCTTTACGAGCAATCTGTAGAAAAGCATCCAAGATTCCTTTGTATTTTGGTCTTGACACTGTGGCCACTGCACCCTCATGAACTGAAAACAGATCATTACTTAATTAAGTCAAAATCAAAATATCCTTTTGCAAAAGTTGTTAAAATACCATATTTTTCTTTAGCAACTATTGATGTAATACTAGTAGTGTTCTCAATTTATTTGGGTATTCAGTTCCGTAAAATTATAATCGAATTATGCAATCGATCAATGATTGGTGTACTACGTATACTTTTGATTACAAACTGATTATCGATTATGATTTCAAACCGATTGCCCATCACTACTGAATGACAAAAAAGACTATAAGGAAGGTCAATGAAATACAAATTTCATGTCTAAAAAAAATCATGGGGCCAAACGACCTGAGGCGGACAAGATTTAGGGCCAAACGACCTGAAACCCTAAATTTCAGTGGGTGAATGCGAGTGACAACGTGCGAAGGGTTATAATCAACTACCATCGTCAGTTGTGACTGCAACATCTGTTGATGCCTTCCGCCACAGCATCAGCAAGATCCAGCTGACATCCACCCTCAACTAGACAGAAGATGATAGATCTGTTTTTAACTCGTTTTAATTGTACATCGACTCTATGCGCAAACTGTGCGACAATATTCTTATGAATGATGCACATGATTGTGTAGTCCGCTAAAACTGACCATAATCGCAGGCTAAAAAAATCTGATCTGTCGCCTGTTTATCATAAACAGGCGACCGATCAGAATTTTTTAGCCTGCGATTATGGTCAGTTTTAGCGGACTAATGATTGTGAAGAAGAAGAAAGGGTGTCTTCGTTCCATTAATATAAAAATTGTAAGAGTACCTTGGAATCGGATTTTCACAAGATCTAGAGGGTGAAGGATTAGAGTGGCTATGACTCCGCCGCTAACACCAGCAAGAAGATGTTCCCATTTCATATGATGAAATAAGCCGGCTCCCCTCAGGTGACTGTTCCTACCGTTCTCAACACTCGGCATGTCTTCGGTTTAATCACCGCCTTTCAACACGTCAGTTACGTAATTGTCTCCATTAATTTTGAACGTTATTCATGTCAATGGTTTTCTCATTTTCAAATGTTGTATATGATATTTTACGATGAGTGATTCTGATTTATATACTGTGAGTTTCATAACAGTTTACCCTTCAATATTTACAGCATGCATACACACGAGAAACGGAAGTAGAAAGGAATATATAGTCGATAAAGCTTACATAAATCCAATAACCACCGTTAGCCTGTAAATGGCGATATTCTAAAATAATGAACACTCATTTTCATATAAATTGTATTGGCAATATGAAATTTTATTGTATTTAATATCTAAAATGCATAAATAAATATGATGAATATCCACATATCTTATCAACTACTCTTTTCTGATATCAGCAAACTGTCGGAATACCTTGGATATTATCAACGTTCTGGATGTAAAATCCCGACAACACAGGAATTAAAAATCTGCATCACTTGAACGATTTTTGCGAAGCAGAAGCACAATAAATTGTTATCAAACTTCAGTGACGTAGTTCATCATATGATAAGTTGGAAGACGTCGATAGTTAGGCTAGAAACCGAAGAATTCTGACCTTCAACTGAAACAAAACCTATCAAAACAACGATGGCTTCCCTCGGGAGTATCGGAAGTGTAATGGGGAATATAGACGACATTGAGAAAGGTAAAGGGACGATGTTAGTTGCTGTGGCTACCAGTTATATTGTAGGTCGATTCCAGAATCTTGCCGGTGCTGTCACATTTTGGGTTTGACTCATGCGTATACTCATGACTGTATACGTATTTGTTTTATTGTGAATTATAGCCAAAAATGTCTGAACACACACGTACATATAAAGTCTGGTCTTTCGTTATGCATAACATTTGGAGGGGGCAGTGCAGCAACAGACTATGGAAATTTAAAATCGAAATGCCAAATAAGTGAGGCAGGTTTTAATTATACATAGGTGTAGTAGGACGAGGAATAGTGATAAAGGTAGTGCCGTCGCTTGGACTTCTTCTTCTTTAGGGTGCAGGAGCTGAGCTCCATCAATGTGTTGACGATTATATGCCCTCGGGGGTCCTATCACAGAGGTGTAAAAAAAGCGTTATTTACAGTGATTAGTTTTATTTTGTATTAGTGCAGGGTATAGATAAAAGGTAAAAGCTGGCATATGTTTTAGCATGTGATGAGGGCTTCAAAGGTGTGTGTATGCGTAAGGGTGTGCATGTCTGGATCGAGGGTCTACGGGTGTGAGTAGATATGTTGGGTTTATAGCTAAGATTTGGTGATTAGGTAGCTCAAATCCAAGTCTGGCCTTGCATTTTCCTGCTCCTATATTACACCTGTTACAAATGGTGGCTGTGGCTTTCTCTGTAGTGACAAGGAGGGATAGAACCTTGGTTATTGTGGCGATCAAGAGAAGGTGTTCAAAAAGGGGGAATAGTGTGGCAGGTTTCAGTTATAGGTTTAAGATTGTCTTCCAGCTTCGCATTAGAGGGAAAATAACTTCAGCACATTTGGTAGAATCACAGACCGGGAAGCTGGGGGTTGTTTGGGTTTGATCCCCAATGCTACTCTTTTTTCCAGTTGCAAAAAGATTCTATCTCAATTGTATATTTTTTGGGCATAGGCAGTAGTAAATTTTCAATACGGAAATTAGTGCCTGCATCCATAAAATAACTTGTAATAGTAACTTATGTAGCGGAACTAGACTGGGTCAATCGTCAGCGAACATGCAGGTAGCTCAATTGGAAGAGCGTTCATCTGGAGTTTGGAAAGTCTCAGGTTCAAATCCAAGACTTGCTGTGCTTTTTTCCTCACCTACTACAATTGGCCCCCAATGAAAAAAACCCAATGAAGGTGGTATAGAGACATGTTTATCCTCGAGGTCGAAGGCTTTGTTAAAGGAGGGAGGAATGTAGCAGAACTAGACTGGTTGGATCATCGGTGACCAGGTTGCTCAATTGATAGAGTTTCGTCTAGAGTTTGGAGGGTCTTGGTTTCGATCCATGAGCTGGCTGTGCATTTTCTACTCCTACTAACTTAACTTATTCATGTAAAGTAAATAGGTAGAAATACATGTCATGTAAAATTAATGTCAAAGATAAGCAGAGGTCCTTGCTTACTGATGACTTACTGACTTCAAGCCCAATTTCCCCCCTGGCCGTAACAAAAGACTTGCTCAATTTGATAGATAAATGTGTTCATTCCCTAATCTAGCTAGTGGTATTCTGATTAATCAATCTTGTTGACTATTGGTTAATTAAATGAAACGCTAAATCAACTAATTGACTCCGAATTCTTGGTTGATGTTTTTCGAATGATTGGGTACGTAGATATTATGGAGTTTTCAGTAGAGTGATTCGTGATTTCAAGCCTTTCTCCATAATAATAATAATATTTATTCAGGTAAAATAGGCATATTATTACAAGATATCAAAATTTAGAATTAAACATACAATTAAGATCACAATGCAGCCTGGAAATAAAAAGAATATTTTGTATTGAGACTGAGAATAAGAATAGATCTATTATAATAAAAGGTTTCTTAATTCAATCCTTGACATATATCACAGAGTATAAAAATCTAAAAAAAAGTATAATACGCCGTTAAAAAAAGGCAGATATTACTATAAAATGAGACGGACTATTTTTTAGTACATGAAGGTAGATATAAATAAGTCGCATATTACCAAAAATAAGCTAAATACCAAAAAGAATGAAGTAGAAGAATTAAGTATCCTGATATTTATTTTCAGCTGCTGTGTTGTCATTGACACAATTTTACTTATACTCATACTTCACAACTGGGGTCTTGTAAATAACTCAAAAGAACAGCATGGAGCCGATTCTACAATGTATAATCAATCTTTAAAACTATTATGAATCAACCATTAATTCAGTGAAAGATAATGATGAACAATCATTAAATTTCAATCAAGTCTATCGTACCCAAATAAAAGGACAGGTATTATATCAAGGTTTTACTGCTCACATATTTGTTTCCTCCAGTACAAGTCATGAAATTATCTCCTGTCTGACAGTATGTGAGATATCAGCCTTTTGACTCCTTCAACCCTGAAGACACATTTGAACTCTTCCAATTCAAAGGTTGAAAAAGGTCATTATGAAATTTCAGGGGTGAATGCGTTAATTATTATTCAATTAAAAGCATTTAAAAAAAAATGTTATCATTAGAGCAAAGAAAAAAAATGCGTATGAATAGGTTATATTAAAACAGTCAAAATTTACTCATCTTAAATATAACTTTGAAATGTAATTTACATAGTGAAGTAGGTTTTCATTCATGTATATTTCTGCATGCCAAAAAGGCAAATCATAATCTTTCTATTCAACGTTTTCCAAATTATTCCATCAATACTCAACTGATTTTTTTTATGCAAATAATTATGTTAATTTTCCTATCAATTTCATTTAGATTTAAACAATTTTACTAACTAAAGATACATACCTTTGCTGAATATGTACCAAAGAAAACAAGCAACAAAATACACATTTTATGTAGTTTCTTCTTGGTTTTAAATATCATTTTACATCAATAAAAAAAATATCATTGAAATATATTTAAAAAAAATTATTCAGAGATCGATTTTCAGAGCATGAACATCGTTTTTTTTCCAGATTTTTTGGGTGCGCAAAATATTTGAGTAGAAGCTTTTTTTCCAGATTTTCAGCCTCAAAAAGTACCTGCGCAAATTACACAGGTGCGCAAGTTACATGGGTTTTTACGGTAATGAAAAAGAAAAAAAAGAAGATGAAGAGATAATTTTGATATGTTACCTTTTAGTTTTGGAAAAGATGTGTTCCCTGTCGTGTCATCAGCTCTGCTGTAGGTGTTGAATATTGAAAACTAAACAACTTTAGTGTATGGTTGCATTATTATTAAAATCCAATCAATCACAAATTGAAAATAGGTGTTCCTGAAGATGTTATCTAGGAATTGTATGTTTTCATACATACTGGTAAAGCATCATATTTCACATTTCACAGGTGTCAATAGATATGTATATATACCTATACATCCCGTATTTGTATAGCGGGTGATCATATCACATAGGTGGTAGATATATATGTGTCGGTCAACACATTGCCCAGAGCAAATTGAGAAAGCGATGTACATGAAATAATTAATATGGAACTTCCTGGATATATATTCCTAAGATACAACTCTAGTTCCTGGTTAAATATGTTGTTGTAAGGTATTTATTAGGAAATAGGTATACCATCTAGGTATGTACCCAAATTAGCTAAAAAAAATCCATCTTGTCAATAAAACCAAGCATCTTTTAATTTGTTAACTTATCAGAAATGTGATTTATTCTTTCAGATATTTTTCATATTCAATTTTATAGATGGGGTCACTGTTTCAGTTTAAACATCAAGTGCTATCCATTCGTCTAGTATTGGGGTGGCATTTCCCCGAGCATTGATCTTAACCTCTAAAACGGCAAATATTAATCCTTATATACATGTATACACATCAGGAAAGGTCCAAACATATATCTTTTAATTTGTTTTTTCAGGTCCTGTGGTCAATTTTAACCGATTTGTTTTTGGATTGAGGTAAAAATGTTCATGTCAATTTCAAGGTGAATTATTATGTGAAATCAAGAAAAAACTGAAATTAATGTCTTTTTTTTTCATGTGAAATTGATTTTATTGCTCATTATTGAGTCAATTTTGCATGAAAATTGTTTTCTATTGGTTTTACTTTTTTTCACTTATAAATTGACATGAAGGGTTTTTACCTGTTTTTCAACTTTACATGAACATTTATTTTTATTGATTTTATCATTTTTACCTATAAATTGATAAGAACAATTTCTGCCTGTTTTTCAACTTTACATGAATATACATATTGATTTTATTATTTTTACATATAAGTTGATGTGAAGGATTTATGTCTGTTTAATTTTTTTCTGACTTAAAATTGCAAATTTAGAAGGAATAAACAATACTCTTTGGAACATATATCACTGAACATATATCAAATACATATATTACGTAATAGCCCTAAACCGACCATTACTGTATATATATTACATACTATATACAGTAATGGTCAGTTTAGGGCTAAAAGGTGATACATTATTGCTATGCAAAATGCCCCAGGTGTTCTAGAAGTCATCCAGGGTGTACTCACCTGTGTTTATATGGAATGACACAAATTTGCTGGTACATCTACTTATACACCTGTGTGTATGTTTACCCCGGTATACTTTAAGTGATAAGATAAGGAGAACCATCAGCGGATGACACTATTAGCAGGACGGATCGTCAGCTTCTCGCATCATCAGCATCCATCATGGTGACAAATATGCCTTCGATATGGAAATCTAAGCCTTTATCTACATAGAAAGAAAGATCATCTCTTTCCGACACCTATTAGTCTGCAGTGTTATCTTCCACTATACCAGCAAGACCTACTGGAATTTCATATGTTGGACCAAGAGGAATATTATGAATAAATTATTTTCGCTTTGAATAATCACCGATGTTTTACCGCTATATTTTTCGAACCCATGGAAGAACATTTTAAAATATATTCCTGTCAAAGAAGGTGTGATTTGAGTAGGATTCGGTTACAAAATCATTGAATTACTTAGAAAAAAATTATAGTGCGTTTTTTTTTGAGTACATGTATTTGCGTAATTAGCTTGGATTATTTTGACGCCAATCATGAGAAGATCAAATACCTACGTTGTTAACGATTCCAACGGAACAGAAGGGCAGACAACCGACTCAAAACTACGATTTTTCCATCGCAGTAATTCAGAACCTGCGCATTGCCACAGGATTAACATGACAGGAGATACAGAGACATGCATGGAAAATGCTATGACGTCACACTATCTACAGACTAAAGGTCAAACCCAATTTTTTTAAAAAATTTTATCAGATTATTCCTGCGAGTATTTCAAATTTGTTCCAAAAAACCCCGTGAAAAATGTATGATAAATGGTTGGGAGAGGTTTTCGTTTGTTCCCGTGTATTATTCAATTTTATCTTTTATTTTTTGAATCTGATGATGAGTTGAATTGACAGATAACGTTTTGTCATTCTTGACAATCTATAGTTGCTGTTCATTATTAAGTGGATTTTGTTTTTCATATTTAAGAGCTGTTTTGTGGCAAATTTCTGTTTGTATTTCTTATTTTTTTAAAATTTTGATTGTATTTTTCAGTGACATTGTAAGAACGTCTAACTTGCTATTGGATTAATTACGATGTAACCCGGATAGATAGTCACCTCTATCTCGTTTTAGTCAGTGGCACAGTTTAAAAATACACCCTTTAAACCTGCACTCCTCTGAATCTTGAAAGTTTTCAATAAGATGGTTTTCATCATTCAATCGTTTTCCAAAATAGCATATAATAATAGATATAAGAACGATTTNATGACCCTTCTGAGCATTAACGTGATAAAAAACCGAGTTACCGACTTACATGATAATTATCTCGGAAAATGTAAAAATATGTCAACATAATTTACACTTTATTGCGAGATATTCATAGATAATGTTGACATCTTCTCAGATTATGTTGACATCGTTTAAAAATTGTGTTGACATAGATAACTCGCAAGTCAAAAGTCGATAAATTTACAGGTGTAGTCATATGTGTGTGTCTATATATGTTCATCTAATATTACTTGACAAACAAATGTAGAAATACAATCACTGGGGGTTCCCATTGATAAACATTGTATTTACAACCTGGTTCAGTTGTATGCAAGGGTTTTGGTTTGGTTTGTGTGTGTTTTACGTCCTATTAACAGCTATGGTCATTTAAGGACGTGCCAGGTTTTGGTGGTGGAGAAAAGCCAGAATTCCCGGAGAAAAACCACTGACCTATGGCCAGTACCTACATTGTAGCAACTGCCCCACGTAGGCCTCGAACCCGCGACCCAGTGGTAGAGGACTTGTGGTCGCAGAATGTTAGACGCCTTTAAACAACTTGGCCACCGCAGCCCCCTGTATACAAGGAATTTCGTGTAGCTTCATTTATATAGTTTGTCAATGTGAGACATGAACTTAAGTTGTGAAAGATGTTACATGGTACTCTATATAAAAGTATCGGTGATGAGGGACAAGGGTTGTTGGACTGTTTTCTGGTTTGGACCATTTGTTATAAGAATTTAAACTTTATTTCTTGTACATCAATTGTGAAACAGTTATTACAACTTATATTTATTTGATAACTCTTGTTGGACCGGATGGTATCGTGCTTGGGTATTAGTGTGGGATGAAACCAGAGTACCCAGAGATAATCCATGTGGTCGAGCGGAATCGAACCTCAGCATTCTTGGTGAAAGGCGAGTGCGATATCCATTGACGCACCACCCGGCCACCCTTTAAATAGTTTCCCACAGGGACATATCACATGCTAAATAACAAGATATATAAGTGAGTGTAATTTATATATATGCTGTACTGTGATGCCCATTTATATGTATCTTTGGTTATACAGCAGATGACATGTCCCTGTGCATTTCCCTGGTTTTATGACACTTCCAATCATATCAAACATTTATTGATGTTCAAAAGTAAAATTATTTTCCTGTTGTATTTGTAGGTGCACAGGTAGCGACTAGTTTGCTGCAGCAGAGGGCCAATGATGTCCGCGCAAATCGTGTCAACTGGCAGTCCTATCTACAGTATGTTTACCTTATAATTACATCATGTAGTCACCTAAATTTGATAAAAAAAAAAAATGTTTTGAATTATAATACAGAATGCCAGAAATTTCCGTTGCAGTTTGAATTTTGGCTATTTCAACCTCCTTAACAATCTAAGATTAATTCATTAGCCAGACATAGTTCACAGCCACTCATTAAAATGTACTTTCTTCCTGTTATGGAAGTCTGGCCTTATTCTTGACAAAGCAATAGCCAATCAAATGTGTGGAAATGCATTTGAAAATTTGAAATAAAGCATAATTTTAATTCATGAAAATAAAAAAAAGTAACATTGAAATAAAATTATTTGCCTACCAACCAAGCCTAATTTTTTTTTTAGGCATTTTATCTGAAACAAGCATTTGTTTGGGCCTAAGGAGTTGTAGACTAACGTCGCAAAGAAAAAACACAACTCTTATCTTGGTTTTGGCCAATTCCAGTAAAGCAGACACAAACGTCTTATAAATATTGTTAATATTAGAAACAAAGATAATTTTCCTGGCAAATCTTAAATTAAGAAGAAAAAGATAAACTCCAAACATTTTTGTTTCAAGGGGACAGATGATCTCATCTGAAGACTTCTCTTTCATCTCTAAATTTGACACAGCAAGCAGTGAAGTACGAAGAGCTATCCTCACTGAAAACCCGTTGCAGGTATGACACAATTCATTTAAAATTCTATCTTATTATATAATCTCCCGCTCAATTAGTTGGCGGGGGATATAGAAATGCGGTTTGTCTGTGCACCTGGTTGAGAAGAATTACTTTCATCTATATCTTACCTACTACAAGTGCTATGTTGATTATACTTTCATCAATTGTTTATCCCTTTTACCACTGTAGACCAAAATGGACTCATCCAGATCAATACATGGTAGAGTCTACTAAAGTTACATAGGGGTGACAGGGTTATCTAGGGTTGCTCTTCTGAATGCATATTGTGGATGCTGATTTGGACCTATGTTTTACGCTTCATGTTTTAATGAATTTTGCACTGCAAGTGATAGAAATTGATGACAGGGTTTTCTTGTTTAGTGTTAGTTCACCTGGCACGAAGTATCTGTAAGCATATTGAGGATAAATTGCCTGACTTACTCCGCCTGTCATTTGCCAGTGGTCCAGCTTTACTTTGAATGATAGTATTTGATCTGTAATTCGCCTTCAAGGTTACAGGGATCAATTGTATTGTAATCTGTAAGATTGAGACTTACATTGGCTTAGATCAACCTGAGTCCAGAGAGTGACTTGATCTACTGTGTGACCAGACACAGGTTATGTCTTAAAAGATCTAAAGAGAGGCTAGACAAAAGATTTTGTCTGATATGTCACCAGACATTGGCAAATTCTGTTGGGGGGAGGGTGTGTGATATTGCATGACAACAATTTTTTTGGGGTCAAATCTAATAATTTTGCGTTGTTACGACTTATCGAATCTTGTGTCTTCTGGTAAGATTCAGGACATTTTTTATAAGGAATAAATAAAAAAAATCTTCTCACACATTTTGTTTTATTACATTCTCTTTTTTCAAAATACTAATTTCCCTGTACATACAGGTAGTTTGAGTTTGTTGTAGAAAACTTGGCATCCTTCATCAGTGGTGCTATTACTGGAAGCATGAACTCATCTAGAAGCTCTTCTATCTATTTCTCCCTCTCATCTTAGTAATGTTAGACTAAACTGCAGCTTGATTAACATGAGTCCAGACAATGGCTTAGTCTACTGTGAGACTAGAGAGAGGTTAAGTCTAATGAGCGACTAGACACAGACTTAGTCTACTGTGAGACTAGAGGGAAGTTAAGTCTAACGAGCGACTAGACACAGACTTAGTCTGCTGTGAGACTAGAGAGAGGTTAAGTTTAACGAGCGACTAGACACAGACTTAGTCTACTGTGAGACTAGAGAGAGGTTAAGTCTAACGAGCGACTAGACACAGACTTAGTCTGCTGTGAGACTAGAGAGAGGTTAAGTTTAACGAGCGACTAGACACAGACTGAGTCTACTGTGAGACTAGAGAGAGGTTAAGTCTAACGAGCGACTAAGCACAGACTTAGTCTACTGTGAGACTAGAGAGAGGTTACGTCTAACGAGCGACTAGACACAGACTTAGTCTACTGTGAGACTAGAGAGAGGTTAAGTCTAACGAGTGACTTGACACAGACTTAGTCTACTGTGAGACTAGAGAGAGGTTATGTCTAACGAGCGACTAGACAAAGACTTAATTAGTCTGATGAAACACCGGGCAGTAATTTATATTAATGAAAGACTAAACTGTTTATATGAAAATATCTATTCAAATATAAATATGAAATCAATTTATTTTACAACAATTATGAAACAATTTAGTTCACCTTATATTAATCACTCTTGTTGGCCCGGATGTTAGAACATGGGGGGGGGGGGGTGTGTCTTAATGTGGGAGGAAGCCGGAGTACCCGGAGAAAACCCACATAGTCGGGCAGATGACCCATACCTTTTGTGTACGATCAGGGAGTCGAACCCGGCCGCCTTGGTGAAAGGCAAGTGTGCTATCCACTGCACCATCGACCACCCACTTATTCAAAAATCGTCATCTGAATGAAAATTTGTATGCTCATCTCATACTGCAATTAAATTTCTTGTATTTCTTTCCAGTTTGCCAAGACATTCTTTAACCTGATGAGCCAGATTGCCAAGGACCAGACACTACAGTACATCCTTACAATGCTGGATGACGTTCTGCAGGTGAGCGGGGAACCAGAAAGGGGTTTAGTCCAATGTGAAACTAAACAGAAGTTTAATTTGAGACCAGAAAATAATTAGTCCAGTTTGAAACTAAACACTAGTATATTTTGAGACCAGAAAGCGATTTAGTCCAATGTGAAACTAAACAGAAGCATAATTTGAGACCAGAAAATAATTAGTCCAGTTTGAATCTAAACACTAGTATATTTTGAGACCAGAAAGCGATTTAGTCCAATGTGAAACTAAACAGAAGTTAAATTTGAGAACAGAAAGTGGTTTGGTCTAATGTGAAACTAGAAAGAAGTTTAATTTGAGTCCAGAAAATTTGTTTAGTCTACTGTGAAAGTAAACAATAGTAAACAGTACTAGTGGCTTAGATTAATTTGAGACCAGAAAATGGTTTAATCTAAAATGAGATAAGAAATATGCTTAGTCAAATATGAGATCAGAGCTTAACCTAATGTGAAATCAGAAAGAGGCTTTGTCTTACATGAGATCAGAAATAGGTATAATGTGATATCGGAAAGATGCTTAGTGTAATATGAGATCAAAACAGGCTTAGTCCAATGTGAAACCAGACAGATCCCTAGTCTAACGTGAGATCAGAAAGAGGCTTAGTATAATGTTAGATAAAAAAAAGGCTAAGTTCAATATGAGATCAGAAAAAGGCTGAGTCTAACATGAGATCAAAAATAGCCTTAATCTTATGTGAATCAAAAAAAGTTTAATATGACATCGGACAGAGGCTTTGTAAAATATTAGACTAAACAGTGGCTAAGTCTGATGTGGGACTAGACATAGGTTTAGTCTAATATGAGATCAGACAAAGTACAGTGGCTTAATTAGTCTGATGTGAGACTGCATAAAGTCATGTAGTCCGTTGCGAGACAAGACAGAGGTTTAAGCTAGTGTGAGGCCTGTACCTGGCAGAGGTTGCGTCTGGTTCAAGACCAACCAGGCTCAGTCTTATAAGGAATTCATCTTTTTTCATAAACCTGTTTTTCAGTAAGTTTAGACTATTTTGACATTTTGATCCTTATATTATTATGGTGTTACTACAAGAAGATGAATATGAAAAGCTTCGATGAAATCTCATGATGATAAGTTTTCCTTTTTAAGCAGTAATTTTACTTTCACTTTGCATTGTGTTAACAGGAAGATAAATCTAGAGTGGATATATTCAAAGGGTATGCCAAACGCAGCAAGGAGTCGGTGTGGACTCCATTCCTGCACTTACTCAACAGGGACGACAGATTCATCGTGTATCAAGTAAGTGTACATTCACTTTCTTCTTAAGTTCTTTCTCCAGTTTCTCAATGCCCATACTTATCTAGCTACGTTGTACTACCGTCTCATCAGCAGGAACTTTTCTACTTCTGTCATTGTGTAAGCTGCACTGAGGTTCTAGAGTACATCAGCATAAATACAATGTGTGACAGATTTTAATTGTACATAGGGTTAAGGTGGCTTTCTAGCTTCGAGCTAGAGAGAATTTCCCTTTAGCTCAGTAGTAGAGCGTCCGATTAGGAACCTGGGGATCGTGAGTTTGACCTTCGGTGGACACACTACTAGTATTCTCTTTCCTGTTACAAATGGTGTTCATGGCCCTCCCTGTGGTGACAGGGAGTTAGAACCAAGGTTGTGGTGCTTGTCCCTTTAGCTCAGTGGTAGAGCGGCTGACTAGGAACCTGGAGATCGCGGGTTCGATCCCCGGTGGAAGCACGCTACTCTCTTTCCTGTTACAAATGGTGTTCATGGCCCTCCCTGTAGTGACAGGGAGTTAGAACCAAGGTTGTGGTGCTTGTCCCTTTAGCTCAGTGGTAGAGCGTCCGACTAGGAACCTGGAGATCGCGGGTTCGATCCCCGGTGGAAGCACGCTATTCTCTTTCCTGTTACAAATGTTTAGCGATTCTGCTTAGTCTACTACCACTTATATGTCTTAGGAATATTTGGCACTGTGTACTTAAGATCCTTGTCCCACAACCTCTGGTTATTCAAATATACAGTTACCTCCCTTTAATTTTATTTTGGATAACTGTAGCACAATTTGGCCAAGACCCTTATCATTCTTGCCAACTTTTTTGAAATTTCGACGGGGAGATTCTGCTTGCTCAAAATCAAAACAAAAATAAAGTGTGTGTATTTACCCCCTAGAGACAAAATAACACATTTAAATGACATACTTTGAGTTGTTCTTTCAAAAGAAATCATAAGATCTTAGAATATAGAAATAGTTTAGCAAATTCACTGGTTAAAAACACTAAATTTACGGGTCCAAAAGCAGGAGTCTCCCTCCTAACTAGGGAGAGTTGGCGAGTATGACTTCTTTTGACCAGACGGCTCAGTTGGTGACAGCCATAGCATCACAACTTGAAATCCAGGGTTCAAATTCACTACCACAAGCTGAAATTTTACACTCCGAAAAATGTTGCTGATTATTTTTTGATTATTTCACTTTTATTATTTTTTCATACAATTCCTATAAGGTATAGATTTCTTTTCAGAAATGATTTATCAAAACTAGTCATGTTAGGAAAAAAACAGTCTCCAATGTGTAATTACAGATTTTGGCAGTGGTACATGGGTCCTTAATAAGAACATGACATTAAGCAGAACATGACATTAAGCAGAGCATGACATTAAGCAGAATATGACATTAAGTAGAAAATGACATGCAGACAAACCAAATCACTGCCAAAGTCATTTTAAATGTGTAAAATGTTTCCAATGCAAAGCTAAGTTTGTTTGGCAGTAGACTGTGATACTGGGATCCATTCCTCCTTCTATATTTGAAGTATACATAAGGTATCTCACTTCTGGTTCAGACGGCCTTTAAACAATCAAAAATAGCTTCATGATTTATTTAACATAACTGTCAACCCTCCCTCATTAAGAGGAAGACTCCCTCATTTTGACCAAAATTTATCAATCTCCCTCGAAACTCCCTCATTCAAGTCCAAACTCACACAATCTCAAAATCTACATCCTGTGGTCAAATGGTCTAGTTACTGCAGGTTGTGTGTGTAATGATCATAATAGGTGTGTCTGAATCAAATGAATGTTTTTTGGAGTTATTTTGATACATAAAAAGAGAAAGATAAATTGAGCAATGTAGCTTTAGTCGCGTTTCATGCACTTTCTCCCTCATTGGAAATGTGGAATGAGGGAGATCTCCCTCAATGGAAATGTGGAATGAGGGAGATCTCCCTCAATGGAAATGTGGAATGAGGGAGATCTTCCTCATTGGAGGTTTCAGAGGTTGAAACCTACATGTATGTACGGGTAATTATAATTACCTGGATAATAATAATAAGCATTTTCTCTGGCAAATAGAATATCATAATAATCAGGTTCCTCTATTGTATATCCACAGACAAGTCGGATCATTGCTAAAATCGCCTGCTGGAGTAAAGAGTCTATGGGGGCGGAGGATCTCAAGTTCTATCTGAACTGGCTGAAGGATCAGCTCCGACAGCCTGGTAACGAATACATGCAGACGGCTGCCAGGTGTCTACAGATGATGCTGCGTGTTGATATGTACAGACAGGTGTTTGTGGATGTGGACGGCATATCAACGTGAGTTGTCTCCCTTGATAGTTTATAAAAAAATTATTTCATAAACAGATACACAGATTTTATTCTGACTGTAGGACTTTAAAACAATCCTCTGCTGTCAGCTCAATACAGTTTCAACAAATTCTGAGACAAGACCATGGACATTTGAATAACATTAATCACTAGTGAAAAAAGTAAATTATACATAAATTCCAAATTAAGAGTAATTAGTGTTCACAACATTAATTTGATTATTAATCATCAGAAAGTTTATTGATTTCATATATTTAACAACGGCTGGAAAATAAAATTAGTACTCTATAATTATAGAGTATCGGCTGGTTTCTCCAGTGATGGTCTGGGCAAGACTCGAAAGATTTGATAGTTCTTGATAACATCATCTCTGGGGACAGGCTGTTCCAGAGGTCAACAGTTCGTTGAAAAAAATAAAAATAATGACTGATTAAGCTTGTTTGGTTGCCAGATTTGAACACTTTTAAGTTAAGTTGAGTTAGGTAAATGATGTAAATAGGCAAATTTTGCCTCTATGTTTAAGATAATTTGAATGTTTTTAAAATATCTAAATCAGTTAAGGTAAATGATACCAACAAGTTTAACAATATCATAACCAGTGTCACTAATGTAAAATATTTGTTTCAGACCTTTTTATAAGAAATATGTCGTAAAATTAACATCTTGCCATGAATTTGACAGAATTGTTGTTGATCGAAAGGTGATTGAATTTTTGAAAATAGAAATAAAAAATAATAAAAGTAGAAAACTCATGCAGGGGTCAAAACGGGAACCTGTACATTACAAAGCCTTCACTTCACCACTGTTACCATACAGGAATTATATGAACATAGCATCAAAATTAGTGTCAAATTTATAAGGGCGTTAGAGGTCATTGCCGCCTTATCAGAGATTTAGAATTAGTTGTTATATGCATAATCTGGAATATATCAAGTATGCAAGTATGAAATTTCAAATTCATTCGACAACTGGTTTAGGAGTTATGGCGTGACAAAGATAGACTAAACCTGCATTTTTGCAATAAAATGCGTGAATATTATCTGTTGTGCATCTTTTTGGTTGAATATTGGCCATTTTGAAGGAAATTAACTAAACCATCTTCAATTTTTGAAAGCCTCTGCATGCAATAAACAAAATAATATTTGACCTGCTTAAACATTGTCACACCAGTGTTCATTGGTAGAAAGGAATTTTTGGTTGTTACATGCAGAGGCTTTCATTTCTGCATGCTAACTGTCCGAAAACACCATATTTTGGTTATTTCTGCATAGCAACGCAGCTTTGTTGCTATGGTAGGGAAACAACGCATGCGCATTGGAAAAAATCTGCACCAAGAAATTAACATAGCCCCAATTAACCAATATTCAACATTTGACCTTTGAACTTAATCTTATATCCTTTGACAATGACCTTTGAACTTAATCTTACATCCTTTGCCATTTCAGTATCGTTATGGTCCTTGCTGGCAAGGTGGGATTCCAGATCCAGTACCAGTTGACATTTTGCCTATGGTGTTTGACCTTTAACCATGTGTTAGCTGAAAAGATGAACAAGTAAGTGTCAATGCAGTAATAGATGATGAATTGCTTTCAAGTTGTAAACTTAATATGTTTTACAGCAATTATGAAACATGAAACATGTTTTGTAACCTATATTGATATATTCAACACTTCAAAAACTTTTTCTGAATAACCAAAATGCCTAGCATAATGATATGTGGCCAGTTACAATCAGATAAAGAGCTTCAGGGTTTGTCTAAGTGAATGATTTACTCCCATATTCAAGGTCACTGGGGTCAAATGTGTTGAAAACATTTAGATAATTTCTTCTGAATAACCAAAATGGCTAGGGTGATGATTTTATGCCAGTAGCTTGTAAGTTTGTACATGTGAATGACCTTGACCAACTTTCAAGGTCACATATGGTCAAATGTGTCTAACCCTTTGACCAACTTTTGCCTGAATCTTTATATTAGTTCACTTTTAAGGTTACAAATGTGAGATCAATAGCAGGAGACCGATGCAGGCCCATTGGGCCTCTTGTCTAGAAACAATATTTAAATAATGTGGGAGAAAAAGTTCCGCCAACTTTTGGTGACTGGTAATCATGTTTATCTGTAACTTTTGTTAGTTAATTTTGTAATTGTATAAAGACACCCAGTAAATCTAGTGTCTTTATCTAATTTGAAAATAAACTGACTAAGGTTAAACAAGGGCTCCTGTCGGAGTGGAGGAGAACCAATGTCCTGGTGAATGATGGTCGAAAGTTGGTGGTAATAGGAATCGGAGATGGATACCTACATGTAACGGTATTCAGTAGAGTTCCATCGCGGAAAATGATTTCAAAGGATATATAAGATGGAGCACCAACAACTAAATTTCGTGGTTTTGATGACTTCTTGCCTAGCTAGTCGAAACATGTAAACCGTGAGTAAAACACAGAATCTAGACGTTGATGCTCCATCTTATATATCCTTTGTATAACCTGAGTTAGATAAAGACGATAATCAATCATCGCTTGTTAGAAAACCTCTTTGTATCACATTGAATTGACCGGCATATTTCAAGACGTCTGACAAAATTAATGGTACTGAATATCTTGAACTCAAGTGTTTGCGTTCATGCAACCCGTAGTCGGGATTTTAAACGATGTAGTTACTGAATTGGTGGTAATCGAGTGCAGTCATGAGAGATTAGTAGAATCTTCCCCTGCCTTGAGGGTGTGAAAACAACAAAATCTCCAACACAAGGGGTGATCTATATGGTTGTCTAACCCAAGGCTCTGTACACACGTGTCTTGCATAGGCAGAGGTGGGGAAAACAGTGTTCCAGTTTTTCAGTAGTAGAAGACAAAGAAAAGATCTCACAGAGTTGTGTTTTTAGTACATGAAAACTGGTATTTTACAGATACAGCATCATTCCAACTCTGGCCGACATTCTCAGTGAAAATGTGAAGGAAAAAGTATCAAGAATTATCCTTGCAGTTTTCAGGGTAAGTGATACAATAATTTAAGGCCCACCATTTAAAGCTTTTCTGTTGATGTTAGTTTCCTTCCAAACCTTGGCCATGAAATACAATTTTTCATTGGCACTGTTGAACATAAAACATCTTTTTCATGGCCCCATGAAAAATATTGAAATATCACTTCATGGCATGTTTTCATGGGTTGATGGGATTTTCATGGTAATTTCATGGTTTCTCCAGTAGTGTTATATGTCTGTGACCTTTTGACCTATAACCTTATTATAAAATCCATGTGACCTTTAATTTCAACCTGAAGTATAACTGTATACCAGGAAATTTTCGCTGCAGTGTTAAATTTTGCCTTTTTTGCATGCTGTAATGAGAACGAATTTAACAGAATGAATACACAAAACATAGTAATTAACCTGTTCACCACTGTAGAATATAATGGACTCATCCATATCAATGCATGGTAGAGTCTACTAAAGTTACATAGGGGTGAAAGGGTTAAATGTGAAGGGCAAAATTACCACTGGGGTAGTATAAACTGGCGATGGGCAAAAGTTTGACTGGATGAAGATATGAAGATTTTCCATGATGTGTACATTATACAGACGTGTAAAATGACCTATTGATCTATTGACATATCAATTTGACATTTCGACAGGTCATGTGACTTATCGACTTTTGAGTGACTTTTGACAGTTGAAATATTTGAACCTGAAAGAAATCTACAGGCGCAGATCTAAGGAATATTCGGCACATGTATATTGAGGGGTCCAGACGTGCCTGACCGAAACTAAAATGCTGACTATTGCTAGTTTGAGTTATTTCTTTATAAATCAAGGTCAATCCACATGTAGATTTTAAGATACGTTATATAATTTAGTGGACGCCTGAAAGAAGGACATATTAATCTTGATATATTGTTATTTACTTTCTGAAACTGCACATTTTTTAGCTCTGCCTATATAGATCAGTCCAAGTGCGTTCGTTTATCATGGAATATTTCTGCGCCACCTGAACCGTTTCAACCAGGATACCCCAATGTAACCTAGATCTATTGATTGTATGTTGTGCTTCTAACTAATCTGACCTGGTGTTTTTATGACAGAACCTGCTGGAGAAGCCAGAGGAGACAGAAATGGTTCAGGAGCATGCCCTCGCCATGGTACAGTGTAAGGTTCTCAAACAGCTTGAGCTGCTGGACTCACGGAAGTTTGATGACCCAGACATCGTGGACGACATCTTGTACCTTAATGAAACCCTCCAAAAGTCTGTGCAGGATCTGAGGTACGTTTTACAAGATGTACAGGACTGTTTTATATGAAAAGGTTTTGGTGGTCCCTATTTTTTAGCTGACCTGGCCCAAATAGTCAAGTGAGCTTATGTCCTGGTGCAGCGTCCGTCGTCCATTGCCCATCTATCGCCAGCTTTTCATTCAAACAACTTCTTCTGGAGAGCCAAAAGACTTAGAGTCATGATATTTGGCTGGTTGCTTCCTTTACCTCCTTTCAAGGTCACAGTGGTCAAATAAGTCAAAAATTTTAAACAACCTCTTCTGGAGAACCAAAAGGCCTACACTCATATTTGGCTGGTTGCTTCTTTTGAAGGAGACAAGCAAAAATTACCTTGACCTACAATATCACAGTGGTCAAATATGTCAAAAACTTGAAACGACTTCTTCTGAAGAACAAAAGGCATAGAGTCATGATATTTGGCTGGTTGCTTCCTTTGATAGAGTCCAACAATGTTTGAGAAAAAAAAATGACCTGGCCCACTTTCAAGGTAAAAAAAGTCAAATATGTAAAGAATCATGATTTCTTGCTGGTAGCTGGCAGCTAGTACATTAAATATCAACTACTAGATAATAAATAATAATTTGAGGTCCTTAAATACCGTAGGTTGTCTCGGAGCGGTTCACAAATTAATAACCGTGGTTATAGGGCCTTTGCAACCAGCCAATATCTTTCTCGACTCCCTGGGGAGCATACAGCCGGTGCTGCCATTTCGGCGCTCACAGCTAGCATTCTACAGAATGTTTGACTTGCACTAGATTAGAGTATTCCTTCTCTTGTTTCACACAGTTCGTTTGACGAGTACTGCTCAGAAGTGAAGTCAGGAAGGCTGGAGTGGAGCCCAGTACACAAATCAGAACGTTTCTGGAGAGAAAATGCCCCTCGACTCAATGAGAAAAACTACGAACTTCTCAAGTAAGTACTTCTGTCTGGAATTAAATAGAATTGAATACTGTAAAAGTACACATTTAGCGGACTACAATTTTTAGCACATTATAATTTTTTTTACTGATCAGCACATTGATGAATTAGCATACTATTTACATAATTATGCAAAAGAAAACTATATTCAGGAACCTAAAAATAGTGCATTCATAATTAAGTGCAATATTTATAATTAGGGAAACGCTATGAATAGAATACTGCTAAAATATGTATGCTACTTAACAGTAAGATTTCCTAGACACAGGATATATATATATATATATTATAAATCAGAAAAATGAACCTTACAGACAAATAAATATTATATAAAGAAAAATTCTTAACAACGAGACTTTAGTACTTTCATCTCTTCTAGGAGATTCTTCAGACTATCATGTATAAGAATAATGTATATATATATACATAGATTCGTTGAGCTTTGAATCTGTTTTTTCGGTCTTATCATGCAAACTAGATACATATTATTATAAACAGCATATTGTTCAGATTATCCTGTCTATTCTGACCTTGTGGGACACACACTCTTGGTCAGATTAACCTGTCTATTCTGACATTGTGGGACACACAATCTTGGTCAGATTAACCTGTCTATACAGACATTGTGGGACACAATGTTAGTCAGATTAACCTGTTTATTCTGACATTGTGGGACACACAATCTTGGTCAGATAAACCTGTCTATTCTGACATTGTGGGACACACAATGTTGGTCAGATTAACCTATCTATTCTGACATTGTGGGACACACAATGTTGGTCAGATTAACTTGTCTATTCTGACATTGTGGGACACACAATTTTTGTCAGATTAACCTGTCTATTCTGACAGTGTGGGACACACAATGTTGGTCAGATTAACCGGTCTATTCTGACATTGTGGGACACACAATGTTGGTCGGATTAACCTGTTTATTCTGACATTGTGGTACACACAATGTTGGTCAGATTAACCTGTCTATTCTGACATTGTGGGACACTCAATTTTTGTCAGATTAACTGGTCTATTCTGACATTGTGGGACACACAATGTTGGTCAGATTAACCTATCTATTCTGACATTGTGGGACACACAATGTTGGTCAGATTAACTTGTCTATTCTGACATTGTGGGACACACAATTTTTGTCAGATTAACCTGTCCATTCTGATGGCTGTGAGATGAACACCATAATGGTCAGAAAAGGCAGAATGTTGGAATGTACAGGTTTTCTTTGGTAGTTTTTAATGAGAATCGAAAAATATCATTCTGTAGAATTAAAAGGAAACGTCAAATTACTCAAGGGTCAGGTTTGACAGGTTTCATTGAAGCAAGAGAACAAATATTCATTTGGATTTAGAAGCATTGAAAAATATATTTATAAAAAGAAAACAAAAAGAGTGTCCTAGAAGCTTCGTAGTGTTTTCACCTCTTAATTAATAAGTTCATCAGGCAATTTCCACTTTTAGAATAAGTATATACTGTAAAATTGTTAATTTTTTGCGTGTGTGGGTGTGCTCCCATATTACGTGTTGAGTAAATCAGCATTTAAATATCCACACCGAAAGATAATTTATATTTATCATATGAGTACCGTGTTATGCAGTGTCATAAAGCCATCACATAAATTATGTTTATGTACCTTGTGTGATATCACTCCGGAAATGACGTCACAATCGAATAGGAACAATCAATGTGACGTCACGTCATTGTGAAGCGGACGCAATTTTCATCATTTGAGAGGGCGGCCAAGTGCAAACTATTCGTTTCAGATCACAATTATACAGTTTACTTTGTATTATATGATTCTGTTATTCGTTTCCCTTCATATTACATTAATGATACTCGTTTTGGATTTTACAAATTTGCTCGCCAGAGGCTTGCAAACTTGAAAAATCCAAAACTTGTATCATAAATCTAATATGTAAAGGGGCACTTATGACAGATCCTTTATGTAAAATAGATTGTTTGACATATATGCATTACAGAACCTTTGCCAGTGCAGAAATATCCACAGCTTGTTCAGAATAAAGAATCATAATGCGAACATTTCCACATGTGAAAATCTGCAGTTTTTACACAATATTTTGCAGCAGATTTCATGGAATTCACTTTTTCTTTCAGGATTTTAGTCAGATTATTGAGTGACAGCAAAGACCCCCTCATCTTATCCGTGTCTGCCCATGATTTAGGGGAGTATGTGCGATACTACCCCAGAGGTAAAAAGTAAGTACTGCAATATCATGGGTAAAGTACTACTTCAGATGATTTGGATTACCCCTCGCAGGAAAAGTCATTGAGGAGATGCAGCATTACTTTTGTACATTGTAAGTACATTTGTACTGAACATCATATTTGTATGCCCCCGCCATAAAAAGAGGGGGCATATAGTGTTGCCCATGTCTGTCCCGTCCCGTGTAAACACCTAGCAACTGCATTCTTTCACTTTATGCAAAAGTATGAGTATATTATATACCTCTTACATCGTTGAGTTTCAGGGTTCCAAGGTCAAGGCCAAGGTCACGGTTGCTATTTATAAAAAAAATCATCAGCCAATTTCGTGTCATCACTCTAGTTACTTCATTTCTTAACTGATTTTGATGCAAGTTTATAAACAGAATACCTCAGACATCATTTTTGTGTATCAGGGTTCAATGATCAATGCCCACATATTTCAGGGTATCAAGATCAAAGTGATTGTAACTATTTATAGAACATCAAAAACTGAATCTAATTTCACTTGTTCATGTTATTGAACAGTTGACGGTGAACTTATCCTTATTGAATAATCAATGATAAACTTGTTTATTTGAACAGTTGATGGTAAACTGTTCATATTATTGAACAGTAGACGATACACTTATTCTTATTGAACAATCAATGATAAACTTGTTTATTTGAACAGTTGATGGTAAACTGTTCATATTATTGAACAGTAGACGATACACTTATTCTTATTGAACAATCAATGATAAACTTGTTTATTTGAACAGTTGATGGTAAACTGTTCATATTATTGAACAGTAGACGATACACTTATTCTTATTGAACAATCAATGATAAACTTGTTTATTTGAACAGTTGATGGTAAACTGTTCATATTATTGAACAGTAGACGATACACTTATTCTTATTGAACAATCAATGATAAACTTGTTTATTTGAACAGTTGATGGTAAACTGTTCATATTATTGAACAGTAGACGATACACTTATTCTTATTGAACAATCAATGATAAATTTGTCGTTTAAGGTTATTGAACAATCAATGATAAACTTGTCGTTTAAGGTAAACTTGTCATATTATTGAACAGTTGACTGTAAACTTCTCTTTATTCAACAATCAATGATAAACTGATGGTTTCTTTTGCAGTGTCATAGAACAACTTGGAGGTAAGCAGCTAGTCATGCAGTATCTATCCCACGACGATCCTAACGTGAGGTTTGAGGCTTTGATTGCGGTGCAGAAACTTATGGTACATAACTGGTAAGTATATACAATGTTAAAAGAGAGTCATTGTTGAAAGGCTGGTTAGCTTAACGCAAATTTTTAAAACATGATTTTTTGAAATTACCAAAACATTTTCAAATATTTTTGTTTTATTGTCATTAATTAGATGATCATTTTAAATCCTTAAATGTCAGTTTTTGTTTTGAATTCAATTTTTCGTTGAAAAATACAAAACTGAAATGTTACGGTAAGTCGTTGGTAAGCTATTGTGATATTGACCTCAACTTCCTCTCGGTCAATATCTCTTTCTCTATTTATCACCAAATATTCACCTCAGCTATAGTCTATACGTTTTTGATAACTGTACAATCCATATCATTACAATGAACACTAACTACAGTTTGAGTTAAGGCTAGCTGATGTAATTGATGTTTTGGAGTACTTGTATTATCTGCACGCCTGTAATATGTCATGACAAAATTGAAGGCTCTGTACTTACCACTTTGTGCATAATACAAGTATATTAGGTGTATCCTTTAATTTACATCAAAAGAACTATGTGGCAACATAACTGTGAAGTTGACCAGCTTAAAATTCGGGGTTCGTCTGTAATCTTTAAAGGACAGGTGAATATTAAAATGTAGCTGCGTGCCTTAGAATTTGTCATAACATATTCCAGGGTTGCAGAGAACTTAGGTGACCATATACATTATTTGCATCTATTGATAGACGATGGTGTTTGCCAACTTCGTTTATTTTGATTTATTTTATTAACTTTAGGTTTATTGGCTAATGAACTCATATACAACAAAACTTTCTATTTTGCATCTTTCATTAATGATTCATTCAGAATAAATACTTGTATGTTCATATGTCTTCAAGTTCTGTGTACAAAAAACGTATTTGAAGAAAATACTGTCTTTTCAAGATGGCAGACCAAGCAAATCGATGATCTTTTTGAGCACAGGTCCATGAAGACTATAATTAGTAACATGTTGTGTACAAAGTAAGGAAATACAATACCTTTTGTTACAAAACATTGCTTGGTTAAATGTACGTGGTAAAACGTTTGTCGTGTGTTTTGCAGGGAATACCTCGGTCGACAGTTACAGGACACCACACCCAAAGATGCGCCGGGTCTCGTCTCGGCCAAGGCCTAGTCCTAGTCCCGTCGCCACATTGCTGTTCATCGCATATAGTGAGGTAGATGAAAAAACGTGCAATGCAAGCATTCATCGTGAAGATTGTTACCGTTTCCATTGGACGTGGTGAAGAAGAAAATAGTTTGAGGTTCTTTCATCACCAAAATCTTAAGTGCTTTCATCACGTTACGATATGGTCGTTTAAATTTCGGGATCATTCCTCCATGACCATCTTTTCGTGCATTATGCTTACTTTAATGAATGTGGACTGTATGAAATGTGTCTAGAAAGTGAGAATTCACAGAATATGTTAATGTTTGTTTTTTCTAATATTTTTTTTTTTTGTACACATGATATTATTATCAAAATAATATTAGTTTTTATAGAGAAAGAAACTAATAGATGGATGGAAATGCATCTGTGATGTGATTAAACATAATGGAGAATTAGAATTACAAAAAAATCAATAACAGTAGATAATTATAGACAAATTGTAATCACGGGACATATATTTCTTTAATCTAGATCAAGAGCTATTACAGAATTAAATATATGGGTTGCCCGATAGCTCTTCACCACTGGGTCGCGGGTTTGAGGTGTATGTGTGGCAGTCGCCAGGTACGCGCCGTAGGTCAGTGGTTTTTCTCCGGGAACTCTGGCTTTCCACCACCTCCTGGCACGTCCTTAAATGACCATAGCTGGTAATAGAACGTAAAACACAAACAAATCAAACTAAATCTTTCTTAATAGCAGGTTATGATATCATTATAATCCTATGCTAGATCCATCTGTTATTGTTGATGAACAGTACACGTTTATACGCAATTATGAATGAGATGATTTTTTCTCAATTTGATGTTATGTGAAAAAACCAGGACAAAAAGTGTGCTTCCAAATTTATTGTTTTAAGTGCAGTGCATCAAAGGTACATTGAAAATAGTATTTGTTATGGAAAGAAAAAGAACTGGGTTTTGCCGAAGTGATGTCTGCCTAATTGATTTATCACAAATTCATCACATTTATTACAGAATCAGGTTAATTAGAAGAAAAAAAGATAATAATTTAGTTATAATTATGATATTAATTGCTTTGTACACAACAACTTGTGTGCCGACATAATACATTCCGATTTGCAGATGTATATATATATATTAGCAAAAAAAATGGGTCTGCTATTCATCATTTAAGTACATAAATATGTGTGGTAATTGCATTATTCTGGTTATTTTCTGTTGATGTTCCTATCGAATATCAGGGTAAATTGTTTGTTTTGGAATGAACTTGTTTAATAGGAGGGGCACGCTGGGCAAGTAGTTAAGGTGTCTGACCGACTACGACCACTAGCCCTCCACCAATGGGTCCTTTGTTCGAGACCTAAGTTGGGCAATCACCAGGTATTACTAATACTATTAGTCCCAGCTTTTTCTACGGGAACTCCAGTGTCCCCCCACAACCATAACAAGGTCCGTTTTTTGTTTAAACGGTTGAACCGGTGGGCATAGTTGTTGGTTTAATAAATTAGGTCTGACCTGGTAATCTGATGCTGCTTTTAGGCGAGCCTTGACAAAGCCTTGCATTGCTTGCATAAGCATTTGCAGGTGCGCCAGAATTTAGACCCGAGAATGTTACATTTAAAGACAGTCAAACCGTTTGTTCCGCATAAACGAACAGGCCCGTGGTACATCCTTAAATGACCATGGTTGTTACTAGGACATAAAACAATGACAAACCAATGGTTAATAGAACTTTTTCTAAATATTGGTTTGAAGCTTTCTCTATGATATGTTATGATAGAGGATTTATTCTACTAGAAAAAGTGAAATTATTTTGAAGTTTCATGAAAAAAATTAGAAATCCATTATTTGTTGTTGTTTGTATCCTTGACTATAATTTTCATATTTTCCTGCATATAATGTATTAAGAGCAGATCAGAACAAATGACACAGAGGTGTTTTACCTTAACTCATTCACCCCTGAAATGTCATAATGAACTATTCTAACCTTTGCATTGGAAGAGTTCAAATGCGTCTCCAGGGGATGAATGAGCTAAAGGTATTCACAAAAAAATACAAAGTTAATAGTTGTATTCACAAAGATGATACAATCTTTGTCCAAACATGAATTAGTTAAAATGTAATAAATCGTCAATGACATTGAATTGGTACTGGTCTCCATTGTGAAACTTTCCTACACGATAGTTGTAATAATACACGGATGATTGTATATAATATTATGCGATACAAATGAAGCTATATTTGATCTAAATCACTGTATATTGTACATTTAACCCTTTCACCAACTTTAGTAGACTCTACCATGCATTGATCTGGATGAGTCCATTATGGTCTATAGTGGTGAAAGGGTATCCAGAGGAAATGCTCTCTTACGTTCTTTTCTCACCTGCAATATGGCAAGACAAAATCAAAGGCGCATGGCTTTAAGATAGTTAAAAACCTGACCAATCAGTAGGCTGGGACTTGTCCTTTAAAGATTACAGAGGAACAACACCTGACCTCAGAGCTAGTCAAAATTTACCGCATGGTGCTACGCGATTCTTTTGATGTACAGGATCAAACTAGCCTACCTGTATCGTCCACAGGGTGGTACGTACAGGGCTTTCAATTTCATCAGGAAATATTTCAGGGGTGCAAAGATCGTAATAGAGCTAATCCACGGAATTTTGAAGATTTTTTGTTTTTGTTGTTGTTGTATAATTGAATGAAGATTGGGTCATTAGTCTATAAATAATATGCTAGTCAGAAAAACGATTTATTGATGTTTTCTTGATGTGTTACCACTCTCCTGAATACAGACTTAGTGCATTTTTGGTCATTACAGTATTTATCCGGCAATAAGCCCATGCCTGGTAATAAGCCCACCTAAGATCAGTTGCAATTATCATAGTAAATAGTAAAATGCCAACATTTTCGTGGTCCTGTAATAAGCTGTAATGAGTCGGAGTTTATGTGTCACACTTGGTGTATTGCAGGATAAATATTGAAGAATAACATATCTCTAATATAATATAGCAGTTTTGATTTAAACAAGCAGAGTTGGTTGCTTACTCAAATAAATGGGGAACACTAATTCCACAGACGCATCTATATCTTGTATAATTTTTTTTTTTTTTTTTTTAAATTCTTTCAAAGAAATCATTAAAAACTAAATCGGTAAAACAAACTGTTCATGTTTTGTTTTATGTATTATTATCTGATTTTGCTAATATTGTATTCAAGTAATGTATCACAATTTAATTAGTCCAATTGTATATATATCATTTTAGACTGAGATGACACTGATTTGTTTAAAATATTGTTTCTTTATAAAAAAACAGAGTTAAATGCATTTAGACTGTAGATATTAAGGGTGTATTTAACTTCTATATTTTAATGCTATAAAAAATGAAATGCAAGATAAATCACGTTTATTACGTTTTCTTTACCGGTCTTTGAGCTTACCCTGAGCTTTCATCAGTGTTGAGTTGATTTGCTGGAATAATTTCAAGACCATGTAAAGCAGAATTGAAAGATGAGCATAAACTCTGGCAGAAAGCTGCATTTCCTGTTTGCATCTTCAAATTCAGGATTATTTTCATAACCTTTCAAAGGTTGTCTAAACTTACTTTAAAGGGAAAAAAACAATTTAGGATCCCCGTACCGCTACCGAAAACTTGAACTATGCATTAGTGACTGTTTTTTCTGACATGTCAATAGCTTTGATAAATAATTTCTGAAAAGAAAACCATAGCATACAGGGAAATTTATTACGAATAACAGAGATGAAATAAACAATGAATACATCAACAACAGTGTTGTGAGTGTAAAAAGTATGCTGGGCTTGACTGGGACTCGAACTCTGAACTTCAGATTTTTATACTCTAATCAACCTTGCCTGACTGTACTTCAGCTATGTTCAATACGAAACTAAGAGGATTTTATTGTATACAGATTGTATATATATGCAAAAAGACAGTACAGTGGGACGGGGATCCTTGAGGAATTTTTATTAATGAAAAAATATATAAATCACTAGATCTCTGTCTGTTGGCAATACATACTCCTACATTCTGTTTGTAGGACAAGAAATAGTCATACATTTTATAAATATAAACACACGAAATGTAGGATTATTTATTGTAAGTAGGCGGAGATTTTAATGATTTTTATTTTGAAGATGTGAAGAAGATTGAACATGTTGTATCGTCACGGAATTAGATGAATCTAAGTCCGCGGTATCATTTATATCTATAGTGAACAGACTTCTAAGTTTTGGTGCTGTGTAAACGTTTGTAGGATTAAAACAAAAAGTGACTATGATCGTTAGATATTGATTTGAATGACCATTTATATCATGTATGAAGAATGAGTCATGACAGAAAAGTTGAAAAAATAGTGACTTCTTGATTAATTTATATATATTATATTACTGAATGAGGTTTATTGAGGAAAGGGTATCCTTGTTTATTGATGTATCAGACAATAAATAAATTATATATGTAAACAAGATTATTTTGTGTTTTGATTATTTTCCTTTCACATTTCATAGTTTTAAATGTGAAAAGACATGTGATTTTCTTTTTCTGTATCGGGGCCTGTTTTAATAAAATTGTGGTAAAAACTGTCTATTGATAAGGAGTAAGACAAAACACTCAACTAATTGAAAAAATACCCAGACATCATAATAATAATTATTTGATCTCCTTCAAAAACAGCTGAGATATAACCAGGTGCTCCGGAATAGGAGATTCCATCCTCGATACTCCAGGGGTTACGCTCACTTTCGCTCTCTGCACCCCTGGAATATATCATAGCAAAATCGAAGGCTGATGCGGGCGCCACCTTGTGGACGAGACAAGAACTAGTTTGATCCTTTGATGTACATTAACAGAGTCTATTGGCCATGGTTGCATAAGAGGTTAAATTGACTGGCTTTGAAATCCAGAGTCACAGCTTTGTAATTTTCAAAAGTCAGGTACCATCCTTAGCGATTAGTCAAGTCTGTAGCTGATGTCATGGCGTGGCGCCCATTTGTCATTTGTACGACAGTCCTCTGTCAGGTTTTTCTTTAAAACGCTACTAGTCCTGAATGGCCCAGTAGATTTTGACTAAATTTGTTCTGGAGCAACCTTAGGCCAAGAGCACTCAATTTTGTATAAAGGGTGGGTGTGCCCACATTCAAATGAAAAAATTGAAGATTCTGAATAGGAGTTAGATATTAAATCTCATCTTCAAAATCCCATGGATTCTTTCTTGATATTCATCTCCACACCTTTGGAATATATTATTTCAAAATCAAAGTCACGGAGCAAGCAATTGTATTTCTTTCAGGTATAAAAATACTCTTGACTATTTGCTAAGCTACAACCTGTCATTTGAAGATTATAGAGGAGTGCAGAATGACTTCTAAGTTGATCAATTTTTACCGTTATGCTACAGCGCGATTCTTTTGACGTAACAAAATGATCAAACTATCTTGTATCATCTGCAAGATAGCGTGTACAATAAGTTCGTCTTCGTTACATATTCCAAGGGGGTAGGGAAGATTTGAGTTTGTAGGTGCCATGTCCGATATAGACAATGTGCTTATTCTTTCTCAATGCAAGTCGTATACAAGCACTGTTGTCATTGTCTCCCAACGACATTGGTGACTTCAGACGGAACAGTGTACATAATAATAAGCCCTTGATGTATGTGATATCAAAGTTTTACTTTTTACGCACAAAATGTACGTATTTTAAAAACGTGTCTCAACGTTTCAAGACCGACTGGTCTCTTTGTCAAGCTCGTCGTTCTTGAAACGTTGCGACACGTGTAATACGTACATTGTTTGTGTAAAAATCATGGATGTGTTAAACTGAAGGTTATGGAAGAAGATCCTATTTCCAAAACTCACATGTCAACATTTTTACCGATGTTCTTCGAACTCGGTGTACAGTCCAAGAGTTACTATTTGTCAATTGCAATTCGGGTCACTATTAACCAATTTCTATGGCAATATTGACCATATATATGAACCGCATTTCTTACATAGTTTTCAGCTAGGCATACATAATTATATTGATAATATTTTTTAAGTGGACAGCCTCTTTCGGTCATCTTTATTCCTTGAATATCGGCAGTTATAAAGTAGAACATGTCTATTTCCTACCCGACTTGGTCTTTTATGTCTAATATCATATCAATATCATTTACAAATATGTTTTCCATGTAAATTATTAAAAACGTAGGATGAATCTGACGCAATCTAAATGTTCATGTATATATTTCTTTTGCCAGAAATATTTATTTTGTGCGATGACTAATATGATTTACTAAGTATTAGAAGCGTATGCAAAAGTGGAAAAGGAAATGAACATGACAACCACTCCTTTCAGAATTGACGTGAACCTGCTTTAATTTGTATAATAGATTATTTAGCAAGACACCAAATACAACTTTTGGAACTGAAGTGATAGCTATCTTTATACTCGAATATGCTGCTAATGAACTATCATAATAATTAATTATAAAAATAATTCCAGAATCTTACATGCCGTTTTATCACAACCTAGTTCGAAGAAGGTCGTCTCAAAGCGGTTCACAAATTATTATCCGTGGCTATAGGGCCTTTGCAACCAGGTAATATCTTTCTCAACTCCCTGGGGAGCATACAGCCGGAGCTGCCATTTCGGCGCCCATAGCTAGCATTCAGCAATTCTAGCACACAGATACAACACAGTGCCGTTACACGAACCCGCAACCCTTTGGTCACGAGCCCGGCGTCCTACCAATAGACTACCGTGCCTCCAAATTAATTTATCAGTCACGAAGGTTGGCAGTAACTTTATCGCTGATTTTTTCTTGTACGGTTTACATTAAACGTGCAATTTTTTTTCTGTTGTATCCAATCTATTAATATATTTTAACAATAACACTTTAACGGTGTACAGGAATTCTGATGCTCTTCTTTCTTTCGTACCCGGTATTTCTACATAGCATTTGTATTACTTCAGACGTGGATGTTCATTTGTACCAGTATTGAGCCCAAAATGGTCATTTGGTGTTGTAAATATTTTTTTATTTTGATTGGTTATCTGCATCAGCATACTGAATAAATTAAATTAAAACTTAAGGCATTTAGGGCATTTCTAGTGATTTTTCTACCATTATTTAAACCTTCAAAATACAAAACTTTACTGTCTTTCACTCAATTAAAAAACATGAAACGACAAGACCAAAAGAGATAGTCAACTGTTTAATGTTCATGAATATTAATAACAACAATAAATAATGACATAACACATATAACATTACTTACATAAATAAATAATTAAAATGGTGCATGTTGTAACTGTTTTAACAACATGACAATGCTTTTGCACATCTCTTATTCAAGTACTTTTATTATCAGAGGTTCCAGTTATTGTGGTATTTTCATATTTACAAGCAATATTTACATTTGAATAAATATCCCTGAACACATCATTCAGCATATTTCTAAAAAAAAACACCGAAATATTTTAGGGTGAAACTTTTTAAATTGATAGGAGTAAAAGGGAAGCTACTCTTACGACATTCAAATCAGATACAGAAGGTTTCTTTACTCTCTAGTGTGTGTGTGTGTGTGTGTGTGTGTTTTAATCCGTTACATGGAATTTTAGAGAATTATCACAACCTGATACGACGAGATGATCTGTGATTATCTCCATAACTTGTTCATTGATGTAAATACAAACAATGTAATTATGCAAAAACAAAGGGTATATTTATGCTCACCCTTCTATTGTCTATTGTCGTGAGATGAGAAGACAAAATATCGCAACAGAATCATAATGAGATGATTATTTAGAATGGAGTCAAATGATCTGACAGTAATTCATGCTTAACAACTGTTGATTTCACATTTAAGACTTTATGTTTGCCCCTAGCTAACGTTTATCCGATGGATATCATTTATTATTGTTAAAAAGAATACACACACAAACATTTTCAAAACACATAAACTATATTTTTTTGTGTTGTTAGCAAAACTCTCCACTTGTATCTGTCTTATATATTAAAAACAAAAAGAAAATCTTCCGAACTAATCATTTTTCACTAATGTAACACTTCGAAATAATACAACGCCCGATTTTACAATGATTCTATGTTCTCATTGAAAGCACACAAATGATGCTATTTTGACGGTCAATACTGTTGAATTCTGAAATTTTAAAGTCAATATAGTTAGATTTTATCTGTTATGCCGAATATGAAATATCTGTGTAAACCGATAATTTGTTGATACATGAGCAGTAATCAAAAGATTGATTTGATATTTACTTCTTCGCCGGGACAATACGGAACTTAATACCACAACAACCAATCTCTGACATTAGGCATCGAGAGTTTAATGAACTATTTGTTCTGTAGAGAGAACGTTAATAATATATCTATTATTCAAAAAGTTCACAATTAATAAACTTCGTGGTACAAAAAAACCCAGCAATATATATTTCATCGAATTGTGAACACGTGGAAGAGTTATCCCTCCTAATGTAACAGTCACATCCATAGTTAGAACAAGTGAAATTATTTAAATTCATATCTTTTTATAATAGTAGCAATTAACATTTTTGTAACTTCAAGCTTATCTTTTTAATATGAATTTACCTGAGACATGTGAAAACATTTGAAACCTAGTGCCATATTAGTCTTTGTGTAAGGGACTAAGGTCTACATCCTACTATCGTTTAAGGAAAATATACTGGAATTACTTGTTCAGTTTCGTTTTAGTTAACTTCCTGTGCCTGAATTGCTTCATGTTATGACGAACAGAGAAAAGAAAAAAGAATTAAAATATCTTATTATTATAACATGTTGTTGTAAATGCATTAAGAAAGTATACGATATTGTAGGAAGTTTGACTTATGCTCATTACTTTAACTGCAAGAGGTATTAGGGCCTTCTTCTATGCGTTATTTGAGTTCCTTTAAACTCTGTTTGAGAGAACAGTTATTTTTTATGCCTTAAGGTTGATTTTAAAACCTCAGCATGTTTTATTTGTTGGCGCTAACTTATATGGTCAAACTATAACAAAACAAATGGATAATAATTGTCAATTTCAGCAAAGAACAAAAGAAACATATCTGATATTTTATATAAAAGATTATATCTTCATAATAAGCTGCGATAGCAAGAAGATTAGGATATGGACAGCCGACGGAAAAAACACACCCATAAGTTCCTGCTAAACGAGTACCTTGTCACTTGTTGGCTTTGACTTATTGATCAAAAACCCACCACGGAACAATAAGTTTTTGTACCAAATTGTCCCTGTTTGTTGACGATACGTTATAATGTTGAACACAATATCTCCTTGATTCGTGGTTCAGCAGAAACAGAATGAAGTCCTTATTTCAGGAGATTTCATTTTTGCACTTGCTATTCCTTGCAATGTCAACATCACAAAATATGCTTATATATAACTTGTATTTTCTAATATGACCCAAACTGTATGGAAAAATACCGGGACCAATTTATAAAGACATCGAAAACGGCAACGTAAATATTTCAAACAGACCAAATGTTGATCAGTCAGGAGAGGTCTCGTTCAACTCTTGTCGAAATGTGATGTAAACTAAGACCAAAATGTGAACTAGGGTGGCAACACTTCTGGGATTATGCCTTCATGCCGTACAAAAGACTCTGAGGGCCTCGTCATATTTATTCAGGTGTTTGTGGCAGAACACAAGCAGATTGTAGGCCACAGCCTTGTTAGTAATGTTAGTGAGACCACAGCACCACACCATGTCGTCACGAGCCTTGTTAGTGATGTCGGGCAGACCACAGCACCACAGCATGTCGTCACGAGCCTTGTTAATGATGTCGGGCAGACCACAGCACCACACCATGTCGTCACGAGCCTTCAGCTTCTCTATGTTCTGGTCCAGCTTCATACAACACCAGAACCTGAGGAAACACGCGTATACTAGAGGGTCAACAGCCACCGTGTTTAACATACCAGATGGGAAGTCAAAATGTTCGCCATGATTCTGGTTTGGGCACATTTCCATTTGCAAAGGAGGAGGAAGAAAGTCTATTTCGAAAAGCAAGAACAGAATGTCAAATTTCAGTTGCACATGTGAAGCCATTCGGAACACCTCGCCCCGATTCCAGTTCCTTCCAACGTAGATGACCGTATCGGCCGAGAAGTTCCGAGTGATGTGAAGCATGTTAATCCTGCAACAGTATTTCCAATTATATCCGGAAGTGCAGTTGGATCATTAGTGTTGAAATATGAACCAAAAAGCTTTTGCATCCGAACCTTAAATTTTAAAATGAACATTTTTAGTGTTTCATTGCTGATAGTATAATTTCCTACTGCTGTGTTCAGATGGCGGCACATTGTGACCGTTTCAACTAAATCGTTCATTTCTGTGAATTCGTACCGGATCACTCCGATACAGCGATACCGACATTTGTTGTTGCGCCCTGAGATAAAACTTCGTCCACATCAAACGAATAAACATTAATCCAGTTTGTATTTTTACATTGGCAGCGTCCTGCTGTTGAATATCATATTTTGCTTACATTTCCCGAAGTTGTAAAAATGTTCTTTTACAACATCTTTTTGTTGTTGATAATGTTTGCTGACAGGATAATGGTAATCTAAAGATCATACTTGAATAACTATTTACGCATGGTAAGTAAGTACACTTTCTGTATAAGTATCTCCTGAAAACCAAAATCTACAAGAGGTAATGCTAGCTCTTCCATATGTTGAGAATTGAATGCTTCTTTGAAAGGCGTTGTTTGGTAGAGTAATACTCGAGTGTTCTGTCTAGCTTCGAACCATGTCTGAATGGCACTCTTTTTTCTTTTCATTGCTAGAAGATTGCAGGCACGGAGGAAGTTGTTTGGACAAAAGTCATTCTTAAAAAAATAAGATCAGCCTATCAAGACACATCTGAACTGTTTTTATAAGTCGATTTTGGTCCCAGAGGTCGGATGGGTATTCTTCTATCATCCAGAAAACGACAGTTTTCAGGATATATGACGAAATTATGTTCCCTATATGTTTTTCAAACACAAATGTTTTGAGTTGCTTCAATAAAAGTAAACAATGAACTTGAGTTAATGTTGAAGTCCAAAATCAAGGCTTTCACAGCAAGCACAAACGACAGTCTCCAATCTAAGTTACTGCGCTCAAATTCTTGGCAGCCGATCGGTACAACGTAGCAACCTCGCTGTTCATGTTCTGATATGAAATCTTTGGAAGTCCAGTCGTAGACGCGCTTGCGTATAATCCATTCTTCGGCAATGTTAGGCCAAGACGGGCAAGGAATAGAACATACTTGATCTATCTTAGTAATTGCAAATGTCCCTGATCTAGATTCCCTCCTGGTTACGCGAGTTATAGATGGCCCAGTAACAATTTGTTTCTTCAATGCGTCTGCTAGATAAAGGCTTTTGAAGTACTGGTTCATATTCATATTCTCTGTCAAATTGTTTAAGAGGCTGGAATTGCATTTGACAAATAATGAATATTTAACTTTGCATCGTACTTATAGAAGCCCGATATAAAAGTTGACATAGGAAATGTGAATACTGTTCCTTCTTTGATAACCTTCAGTTTAACATATCCTGAATTTGTTTTACAAGGTTCTGTTTGAAACTGCCAATGTTGTTGGCAGACACAGACATCAGTGTACTCTTGATTACATGTAGTGCCATTCACCATTGAGAGTTGCAAAAGTCCTTCTCTTGCACTTCCTATCACCCTTGCATCCATCCCAAATAACTGCTTGCCTGGAGCGATACTTTCTATATCGAAAAGTTATGCTATGCAAGGAAAAAAAGTCCGTTGTAGCCTTCGAGTTGGTCCTGCTAATTCGACCTCATTGAAAAACGTTACTGATCACCAAACTAGCTTCCTCAGACTCTTCGTCCGCTTCATAGTTCATGTTTATAAAATGGAGTTTCTCAATTTATGAAATCTGCTGACATGAAAGTAGGCGACTCGGCTTCTGATATTGTGTTCTTCTTATATATACTCGGTTGTGACATCGATTTGCCACTTATAAATCATTTTTCATTGCCGACATACAATCTTGTATACCCTAAGCGAAGACTATGGTTGATCAGACCCAATTAATATAAGATGTCAGTACATCACATGATCAATCATGGAAAAGATTAGTTAGCAACGTTCTGATTTGCATGAATTCACTTCATATCACAAAACCACATTGCAAGCCGAGTTACATTTTCACGTAACTAAGAAGCCTAATTTTCTTTCAAAAAGGGATAAGCGCATAATAAAAATTCAAAAATTATTGGAAAAATAGAAGAAAACAAATTGACAAAAAGAGATCTTTATTGAGCACTAATTAAAAACGAACAATATGAAAGAGTAACAAAACGGTAGCGTAGTATCTTATATAATGGAGAAGGCTTATGATGTACCATCATGATTTTCTCACGAATAATTGTGTGGAAAATTGCTAACGAAAGCCGTCACCTTACCCTGCACCCACATCAAATGTTTACTTCAAACTATATCCACATCAAATGTCTATTTCACACTGTGTCCACATCAGATATCTACTTTAAACTGTATTAGCATCAAATATTTACTTAAAAACGGGTCAACATCAAATATTTACTTAAAAACGGATCAACATAAAATATTTACTTTAAACTGTATCAACATCAAATATTTACTTAAAAAAGGGATCAACATCAAATATTTACTTTAAACTGTATTAACAACACCTGCTTATTTCACATTGTACATAATGAAATCTTTCCGCAGTATTCACATGGAATGTCACACATCTAAAACAATATGGCAGCGCCAAAGTTTATTTGATTGCTTTTAAGTCCGCTCAACTAACGTATAACTCGGTCATCTAGCAGACGCCATCTTTACGACGCTTACCTGCTAGAACACCTTTACAACAGAAAAAGTCAAAGTGGTATCATCAAATAGTTCCCTGTAATATCCCGGTTTTACATGTGTAATGTTCTACGAGGATATGGCAATGTCACGGTGTGTTTGAGTGTTTTTATGTCCGTTTTATTACCTAGTACTCCGATCATCTAGCAAACGTCACTTACCCGCTACCTCTTAAATACACACCGTGCTTCCAGGCCTAAGAACAGGTTCATGTTCTGACTCTTCTGCTCTAATAACAATGGACATATATTTCATATATGTATGTAATGCCTTAATTGCCAAGTCGTGTATCTGACGGTGCCCTAGATGGACATCGAACTTGTTCTTCATGGGAAAAGTGTCCCGTGCAGATAGCAACGTATGGTTACCCATCAACGCTCACGGAATATCTAGATAAAACCATGTTTGCTTGATTTGCATATGACTAGGATTATTCAACCAAAGAGTGCATTGATATGGTATATACATGTATACATATATGAAATAAAATGATAAAATATCCATGTAAAGTAGGTAAGTATAGAAAAAATAAGATCTAACGACCGCCTAGAAAAGCTAGCTTCAAACATGAAGAGCCACGTGAAGAGCAATAGCAGCTTGTTTTTCTAGACCGTCGTAGGATCTTATTCAATTTCTCTATTTCACTCTCTGTGAATATTTTGGCATTTACTCTGTGAAACATGATATGCAGAGACATCACCTCAAATTTAAATAGATAAAACGCGTTTTCTATTATAACCGGAAGGTCTGTTTTTCTGACCCTGTAACTATAATGTCGTTAGTCTGTAGTGCACAATCCCATTATTTACACCATAGGTAAGTCCCTACTGTCATTTGTCAAACGTGGGGATATTTAGAACAGAGAATATATTTGTCGAATCTTAAAATTTGTCATCCACACCTACGTAAAATGACACGTCTACCTTGGCATAACGCCAAAGATTTCTGCACAAATCGGGAAAGAATGTGTTTTATGGGTATAGTTCACCACAGGGACCTGCTGATTTGTTACAAATTGTATGTTTGGGCCTTTCCTAATGTCCATTGAATGAACACTATTAGACATATCAAATGATGTGGACAACACTTGGTAAATAATCCACCCCTCCCCAAAAACCTAAAAAAAACCTCATTAATATGAAATAAGTTGTAGACAAAACATCGAAGTAGTGACTGTTTACGAAAGAAACGAAGATCATGTCTGAAGATGAGAATACGTTTTACGTGGATATATAAGTGGTTTATGAAATGCGAAATATTCATCTTTTCAACAGTAACCAGACATTTTAGCACATCCTCCAAAGAGAATGGATGTTTGCTGTGCAAAAATCAGGTGAAAATCGAGAGCTTTTCATCCTCCATGTGTGTGGTAAGTTGAGGGTTTAGTGATCCCTGTGTATTAAATAGTTAGGTTTCGTGTTTATATCTACATACTGCATATCTCATAGTCCTACAGCTGATGTTTTGTTGTGCAATATGCACGAAAAATCCCGTCGAGACATGCACAGCGCTATTCAATTAAAAAAAACAATGTAAATTCATGACTCATGTTTTATTTTATTAAAAGCTCTCGTCTAAAAACTGAATAGGTTCTTCATATTCAATGCACTGATACTATATATGTAAAAGTCGAGAATCACAACCCGTATCGAAACCAAGGTTGAAGTTTACGTCCGTATAAAGGTTCCGTTAGCCAATATATCAGTAGTGTAAGTCACTCAAATATGATCTGTTGTCAAGACATACAACTCAACAAGGAAGTACAGATACATTAGGATATATTTATTCAGGATATAAATATATATGAACTCACAATGTCATATAGCTACTGTATGTTCAGCATGAAACATACATAAACCTGTTTCCTAGCAAGACTTCACAGTTACACAACTGTCAGTAAGTCCTAAATCCTTATTTTTAGAGATGAAATTACTCATATCAAGACTAACTACACTTAAATATCACTGTATCCTTATTACAGTAACAAAGCTAAACATGTTTAAACATATCTGTAAATGTAACTCTGTGTGATAAAGCTAACAATGTTTACACATATCTGTAAACTTAACTCTGTGTGATAAAGCTAACAACTCTTGACACCTTTCTCTACACATATCACTATAATAGCGCTAACAAAGCGTACAGAAACCCGACCTGTAAACGGTTTATAGTATGAACAACATATATGTACGTTACGTGTAGTACGCTTGCAAGATCAGTCAACAAAATGCAAAACAAATTGTCGACCTATGCTCATGCCTCCGACACGGATGTACACGAGTGGCTAGTGACGGAATACCTAATTCCTCATATCTATTCAATTCCTTATAGCTATTCAACATACAGGTACCCCTTACGAATAAATCCTTCACGTCCAGTGATCTGTGGTTATATATATACTGCTATTGTGGCTAAAGTACAATAATTACCAGCCTTCTATTGCCAAATATCAAGATTTTACTCTAGCCCCAATCATAAGTGGAAATACATAAGGATCTAAATGTACATGCTATCCCTGAGGAGCTTGTGTTATGTAATTAACGGGACAAAATGCAAATGCAGAACTGGCTCAAATATATCTTAATTGTACACAGCATTGTAAAGTAAGTACAGATTGTTCCCATTGGACATTCTGACTAATGAAAATAACCGTAGTTTAATAGCACTGAACCTTTGCTAGGAAAATACCCTAATAATCAAAACACAAATGATTTTCTGCAAACGACAGAACGTCGTAGGTAAATACAGTATATATCATAACGAACAGACGAGATCTTTTGTATATGCCTGCTTCGTAGGATACTGTGGTATCAAATTCTTTGAAATATCTATACTTCAGAATGATTTTGCAATTTTTTTCTTCTTTATAGCTGAGGTTGGTATCAGAATGATGAACAATACCTTGCAGAGCTTACATATATTCGTGGTCAGAAATGAAATATCTTCTAATATTATTTATACAGATATTTCTCATAGCAAATAATCTTTCAAGCATATATCCCTGTACGATACTTATACATATGAGCACGTGTCATGTAGATTTTCCACTCGGAGGTTATTGATTGGTTATATACGTTGACATTTATTCATAGGTTCAATATTACATATCTAATCCCGAGTGCGAATTTGAAAAGAGCAAACAGAAAATTCATTTTGTATTGTTGCATGTTATATAAAGCTGTAGCAATGAATGAAGATGACAGTTCAGGCATCTTTATATACCAAATAAACCCATAATTAAGACTGTGTTGTGATAATGACCATTGGTGATTTACAGACATGTATATAAGTTGTTATAGGGAGATCGCATTGCCTTAATGTAAAGTGGAATAACATTGACTTTGTGAGGTCCTGCTTTTATCAGTTGGGCGGCAGGTACTCGTATTTCAAAACAGAAAAGAATAAACGTGTAATCCTCTACAACTATTACTCAATGTTGAAAAAGCATTCAGAAAGTATATGGTTGTGGATTAAGTAGAACTAGAGTATACCATTTGCTAGGTACATATGTAGATGTATTGTAATTAACTACAACGTTTAAGATCTTTTAGATTCAATCACACACAATCTCATTTTTTTTTATATAAAACCTCTAAATTTGACACGAAATGTTGAGAATAAATCGAAATGTGAAACTAATAACTCGAAATTTCGACTTAACATCTTCGCAATTTTAAAGATATCAAGTCGAGAATAATCATCTGTTTCCCGTTTCAGTTTCGTTAAAGTCGAATTCCTTTTTAGAAGATGTATAAGATGACAGCTATGTTTCCACCCTTAAGTTAGATATCAAAAGCACAACATGTTTTATTTGTTGGCGCTTACTTCAATGGTCAAACTATAAGATTTTATTTTTAATATTAGTAAACTTTATACAAAGCACCGATTTTTTCCCCTGTTTACAACTCCCTAATTAACTGTGGTAACTAGTAGACAAGGATATGGACAGGTGATAGAAAAACACACCCATAAGGTCCTGTTATACGAGTAGCATAAGGCGTTTTGACTTTGATTAACTGATGTCAAAACCGATCTAAAGAACAATAGCAGTTTTCGCATCAACTTTGCTTAACTTGTCCTTGCGTATTGACAATACTTTATAATGTTGAAAACAATATCTCCTTGATTGATGAAAAGCAGAAACAGAATGAATTCCTTATTTTAGGAGGTTTCAGTTTGACACATGCAATTCCTTGCAATGTCAACCTCACAAAAGCTGGTTACATATTAGTTGTATTTTCTTATAGAAAATAAACGGACCAGTTTTTAAGGCAAAACGGCAAAATAGCGGTTCCTCAGTCAGGACAGTCAACTCTCGCCGAATCGTGCTGTGGACTAAGACGAAAATGTGGACTAAGGTCGCATCACTCCGGGGCTTCTGTTTCCAAGCCGTACAAACGGCCCCAAATGCCTCATCGTATTCTTCCATGTGTTTGTGACAGAACTCGAGCAGATTGAAGGCCACAGCCTTGTTTGTGATGTCGGGCAGACCACAGCACCACACCATGTCGTCACGGGCCTTCAGCTTCTCTATGTTCTGGTCCAGCTTCATACAACACCAGAACCTGAGGAAACACGCGTATACAAGAGGGTCAACAGCCACTGTGCTCGACATACCAGATGAGATGTCATAATGTTCGCCATGATTCTGGTTTGGGCACATTTCCATTTGTATTGGAGGGGGAAGAAGGTCTTTTTCGAATCGCAAGAACAGGATGTCAGTAACCGATTGCGAATGTGATTCACTTTTATCGCATAGAAATCCTACACGTTTTAAAATCACACCAAAAACTGCAAGTGGATCACTAGCGTTGAACATTAAACCAACAGGGATTTGTATCCGTTCGTAGGGTAAACACTTATGTTTAGAAATTAGCACTTTTAGTACTTCATTGCTTAGTGTATAATTTCCTACGGCTGTGTTCAGATGGCAATTAGTGATCACTTCCACTAAATCGTTCATTTCTGTGAATTCGCACCGAAGCACTCTGATACAGCGATACCGACATTTGTTATTTGTCGCCCTTAGATACATGTCAGTCAAAACAAATCGCTTTATCATTAATCCAACTTGTTTGATTACATATGTTGTTTCTTGCTGTGGAATGTGATTTTTTGAAAATGCTTCTTTGAGTTGCCGATATAATCTTTTAGAATACCTTATTGTTGTTGATAAATCATGCTGACATGATAATGGCAACCTAATTAGCATACTAATGTTATTATTCATCACACTAATTAAATATGAAACCATCTTTTGTGCTGATTCTGGCACTTCACAATCTACAGTGTGTAATGCAAACTCTTCCATGTATTGATAACAGAAAAGTTCATTGAAAGGCGGTGTTTGACACAACAGTTCTCGAGTGTTATGTCTAGCCCAGTTAAATAACTGAAGGACGGTCAGCTTTTCTGCATGTGTGTACCTCTTTGCTAGAAGATTGCAGGAACGGATGAAATAGTTAGGACAGAAATCATTTTGCACAAATGAAATCAGCCTATCCAGACATAGCTGTACTGTTTTGAGAAGTCGACGTGCGACCCAGAGGTCGGGAGGAGATTCCTCTATCACCCAGAAAACAGTAGTCTTCAGAATGTATGACGAGATAATATCGCCTATCTGACCATAAAAAAGGAACGTTTTAAGTTGTTTCAATAGTAGCAAACACTTAAATTGTGTTGTGTTTAAATCCCTTATCAAGGCCTGTTCAACAAGCGCAAATGACAGTCGCCAATCTAAGTACGTACGCTCAAATTCTTTGCATCCGACTGGAACGACATAGCAACCTCGCTGCACTTGTTCTAATATGATTTTGTTGGTAGGCCAGTCATAGTTACGCTTGCGCTTTACCCATTCTACTGCAACAGAAGGCCATGAGGGACAAGGAATGGAGATAACTTGGTCGATCTTATTAACTGCAAATATTCCTGGTCTAAATTCCCTTTCGGTGACTCGAGAAAGTGATGGTCCACTTACAACTTGTTCCGTCAATGTGTCCTCCATTTCAAAGCTTTGTGTATATCGCTTTGTGAAATTTACGTTACCAGCAAAATTGTTCAGAGAGGCTGGAATTGCATTTGATAAATAACAAACATTGGAGTCAGAATCGTTTTCAAAGAAACTTGTTATAGATGTTGACAGAGGAAGAGTGAATACTGTTCCTTCTTTAATAACCTTCAGTTTCACATATCCCGGATTTCTGTCACATGGCTCCATTTGAAATTGCCAATGTCCTTGGGAGACATCAACATTACTGTGATCATATGCCTCACATTTTGAAAGAATTTGCATGATGTCTATATCACATGTGGTGCCATTGAACATTGCGAAGTTTAAAAGTCCTTCTCCAGCACCTCCTATGAGTTTTTGTTTATATCTAAACAAGTTCAAGCCTGCAGTGATAGCAATGATGTCAAGGAAAAATTCTGCAAATGAGAAGATATGTAGTTTTAAACCTGGAAATAAATACCCGGCGCCATCCAAAACATAACTAATCGCCAAACTAGCTTCAGCGGGATCTTCGTCGTCGTCATATTCCATGTTTATATCTGAAAGGGAAACGATTGAACAACATGATCACTATTTGTACTGCATAAAACATATAAGCTTGCTAATAAAATACCAAACAACCATTATTGAGTGAGTTTATTGAAATTTAGTAGACTTAATCAAGCATGTTTATTGTATTTTATTTTATTTCTGTCCCATTCAAACTACATAAATTATCATCTCATGCTATAAGAAAAGCACACTTTCTTCGAAACCAAATAATTGTGGTTTATTTTGATTAATGTCTTCTGGTTTTATACTTCAGTAAACCCGAAGCAATATATGCGTCTGAAAAGTAATTTTTGTACTTGTTCTGCGTCAATTTTATTCTAAAAATTGATGAATATCGGCATATCTGATAGAAAATTTCTTCATGTTCAAGTTTAATACTATTTTTACGATAACACTTCCTGCATGTCACCTCTAACTATATTTATAGACAGGGTGCTAGACACCAAAGGCCGTTGCCCATGAATACCGTCCTCGTTTTCGAACGTTACCATCTTATGCATTTAATTTGGGTTTTTTTTATGAGTCGTTTTATAAAAGTGAAAGATCGCTATTGGGATAACTTAAATATGACCATTGGTAACGTGTGATAATCATGCGATTAATTCTGATTAATAATAATTATACAAATCAGGGACTCAAGAGCAAAAGAAGTATAAATCGCAAAGCACGAGGTAGACAAAAAATTAAATATTCAATGGAAGAATAAAATAAAATAAGAATTATTTGAAACATTCGCAAATGAACTGCTTAAGAAATAACAAAGATAACTTATCTCTGGTTGACAAGAATTATGATGTACCTTGATGTCGTATCCACTGGTATTTGTCAGTGGTGTTGTAACCAGAATTTGGGTACTTCACCGTTTATACACATCAAACGTTTTCTACCAATTTCATCCACATTAAATGTTAACTCCACATATTATCCACATCAATGTTTTGCTTTACATTTTATCCACCTCAAATGTTTACCTCACGTTGTATCCACCTCAAATGTTTACCTCACGTTGTATCCACCTCAAATGGTTAATTCAGTATCCACATCAAATATTAGCTTCACAATGTATTCACAAAACTTTGTACATCACATATTATCCACATCAAATATATTTCATTTATCCACATGAAGTTTCACATAGAAGGTGGTATCAAGGAACGAGTCAATCTTTACAGCTGCAAAATTCATTCGTCTTTTTGAATATCATTTTGTTCCAGAAAAAACAAAAGAGATATTCTTAGTTGAATACATGTGAATGTCCTTTCTAATACTGCCGTTACACCGGACGCCATTCTAATACTGCCGTTACACCGGACTGGCGTCCTTACCGCGTCCTAAGCTGTCATATTTTGGAGAACGCCGATAGTCGCATTGAGAACGCCAATGATTTTTCTAAAATAAATCCAGATTTCGAGTCAGCCGTCACACCGGAGTTCTGTGCTCTGCGATCTGTGTATGTACACGGCGTTCCCAACATGATCTTACCGCGTTCTTACTGCGTCCTTGGAGTTTCTATTGAGTTTACACGGCGTCACTGCGGCGTCCATACGGCNATACTGCCGTCACACCGGACTGGCGTCCTTACCGCGTCCTAAACTGTCATATTTTGGAGAACGCCGATGGTCGCATTGAGAACGCCAATGATTTTTCTAAAATAAATCCAGATTTCGAGTCAGCCGTCACACCGGAGTTCTGTGCTCTGCGATCTGTGTATGTACACGGCGTTCCCAACACGACCTTACCGCGTTCTTACTGCGTCCTTGGAGTTTCTATTGAGTTTACACGGCGTCACTGCGGCGTCCATACGGCGATCAGCGGCGACCCCACTGCGACCCCACTGCGTTCTTAGCGTTTCTACCACGACCTTACCGCGTGCATGGCGTTCCCACGGCGACTGCAGGGCGACCCAACGGCGTCCTCGCTGCGAGTATAAAACTCCACTGTTCTTTCGGAAAGCTTCATTCATTATTTTACTCTCATCCGTTGAGGTCACGCATTTTAACGTGTACGCATTTTAAACTTATACGCAACGTTATGCCGAAAACCAGGGGCCGTGGGCGTGGGCGAGGTATAGCAGCCAGGACAGCCTCAATATCTCCAGCACCAGCGTCGTCTCCTGAAAGGGACTCCAGCGTCGATATAGCGGAATCGGACACACAGTCCACACAGCCAGCGCTACAAAATGTGACAGTCCATGCCGTAAAACCAAGAGGAGCAGGCTTGTGCGTAGTGATCTGACGCCCGAAGAAGAGGAGGCCATGGTAGACTGGCTTAGGGAGCACCCACTGCTCTTCAACAAGAAGTTATCCTCATACAAGGATAAGGGCAAGAAGGACGCGCTCTGGGCTGAGCAGGCCCGTAAACTTGGTAAGGAAGTGGTCCTCCTTACCGTGTGGTACCGGTCCATTCGGACCAGGTATGGGAAAGTGGCAAGGCCGAAGTCTGGGGCTGGGACTGGCGACCGCACCGAGCGTGATATATGGATCATGGACAAGTTTGACTTCTTAAAGTCGCACATCTATGAGGTCCGGCCAAGAACCTTGGTCAGTGTAAGTACACTAGTATTAGGGACAAATAACATACAAAAATGTATATTATTCGTAAATTCTAATTTTTTGTTATTTGCATATTAAATGCCCTGTCGTGCATAAGTTAATTTTCGTCAGGCAAATCCAAATTCTAACTTAATCGTTGTTTTCCCTTGTGTCTTTGCAGTTGAAGGCTAAGCTGGCAGCCCAGACTTCGGTGGACGATGATGCCGAGTCCGTGGACAATGACGACAACAATCAGCAACTGCCGTCAACGTCTGTTCCCACCTCGTCGCAAGAAGAGCCTAAGAGGCCTGTCATCCTCGATGTCAGGCCAAAGCGTTCCTCATCCCGGGCCACTGCGGAGGAAGAAATGTTGCTCAGAACCCTGGATGAAAGGGGCCGCTAGTCCATGCAGCTACAAGAAAACATGCTTGACATTATCAAGCCAGCTGCGCGTCCCAGCGAACGGGCTACGTATGGGGATTGGGCAAAATCGGTGATGGAAGACCTGGACCCAAGCTTGTGGAGACAGTTCCAGCAGGAACTGAGCCAGCTGCTTTACAAGTACTTGGACCTTCACGACAAGGTCCGCTCCCAGCCACTCCAACCGCAACAGCAAACGTGGCAGCCTGACCAGCAACAGCATTGCTCCTCTCAGCAGTCATCCCAGTCCTCGCAATGGCAGCCTCCGCCCCAGAACTGGCCGACCACTGTTCAGACCACATCGGTGTGGGATTCAATGAGTTCCACATGGGTGCAGGCTCAGATGCACCCTGAGCCGAGCTTAACCACTCTACAACCTCGCTCAAGAAGTAACCCACAGAACCCTGCCACCTCAGCTGCTGGGTCAACTACAGTCTCCCCACGGGGCGAGGAGGTCTCTTCTTTCAGCGGGATCTTCAATGAGTCATTCATGAAAACACTTCAGCGCTCTGACACTAGCCAGTGAGCTGGAATACTTGGATTATAAACTGTGGCAAACTGTGAATACTCTAGAATGGATACTAAACAGTGCTATTATCTTTATATATATGTGATGTTATGTTATGCTGGGCACTAAACAGTGCTATTATTATTGTGTTATATGTTATGCTATGATACGATGGGTACTAAACAGTGCTATATGTTTTTGTTATCTATGTTATGTTATGTTATGATGGATACTAAGCAGTGCAATTACATGTGTTATTTTGTTGTATATGTAATGTTATGTGATTATGGATACTACGCCTTCTAGTACAATTAATCGCAGGTCATCGATGTGAAAGCCCGAATAGCATGGTCGTTTTGAGAAATATGTTGACTGAGACAGAGGTTCGATACCAGCGCTCTTTACAAACATTTGTATATCTGAAACATTACATTCATGTATCTTTCGTTTTTACTCTTAAAATATCATGTGTAAATAGAAAGATCTCAATAACTATGTACAAGAAGATTATCTTTTTTAAGGAAAGCTCTTATTATAACCAAATTTATGTTCCACTCAAAAAACAAACAACATCCTTTTTAATAAACAGTTGTATTTAATAATCATTACAAACGTTATTTTTCTTTTCTTAACATCTCGATATGTTTTATTCACAATATACTTTATTGCTTTATTCCACGTACACTATATGGCAATGTTTATATCATCTTGTCCTGCCATGGGACTGATCCCACAGCTCAGTTAAAGTATAACTTTAAATATTCACGTTGCTTTTTCGCAGCAGTGCTGTCTTTGTTAGCGCCTTTAGCCCGGTCCACGTCGTGCATATTCACGTTGTTCCTCCACGAACCTAGGACAACTTCGTGGTTGACGTCCTCGTGGTCGAGAGCTCCGTTCTGTACGGTCGGGTAGCGCATTCTCATCAAGTTGTGGAGGCAAACACAAGCCTCCACAATGAGCCTTGCTGTCTCAGGCTGCTGTTGCATAGTCCCTAGTAGAACCTGCCAACGCTGTGCCAGAATGCCAAAGGCATTTTCGACTATTCTTCGGCCTCGGGAGATGCGGTAGTTGTAGATTCGCTGTTCCTTCGTCAGGTTGCGCGCTGCGTAGGGCTTCATCATGTAAGTCCGGAGACCAAATGCATCGTCGCCAAGGAGGAAGTATGGCGTATCCCGGTTGTCGTATGGCAGAGGTGCAGGAACTGGAAAACCTATGGAACCGTCACAGAGGCACTCTTTCAGTTCGGAGTCGTTGTAGATCATGGCATCTGACATGTAGCCATCTCCCCCCACGTCTATCCACAAAAAGTTGTAATCAGCATCTACTAGTGCCATTAACACGATGGAGAAGAATCCCTTGTAGTTATGGTACAGGCTCCCACTGTTTGCTGGCTTTCTTATGGCAACGTGTTTTCCGTCAAGCGCACCACACGCGTGAGGGACGTTCCAGCGGCGCTCGAACTTCTCGGCTACTGTTGTCCATTCCCTAGGAGTGATAGGGCACTTCATCACCTCATCCTTGTACTCGCCTTCTATGGCCTGACATACTTCCTTCACGACAAGAGACAATGTATTCGCTGGGAGTCGGAAGTCGAATTTCATGCTGGAGTACATGTCACCAGACGCTAGGTGGCGTAGAGTGACTGCCAGCTTCGACCCTGGGTTGATGGCTTTCCTGTAGTTTGTATCCTGCTTGGTGATTCGTGGGCCAAGCCTGGTGAGCAGCTCATCAAACATTTCTGGTTGAACCCTAAGGAAATTCTGGAACGATGCGGATCTTCTCGCCTCAGCTCAGGCATGAGGCGGTTGAAGTGGCCAAACTGTTCTCTTCGGACATCACCGAGCCATGGTCTAACCCAGCATCTTCTTAGCCTTGCCCTTCTTCTCCTTCGCCGTCTGATCAGTTTTACAGCTATGACATGATCATCTGCCTGCTGCTGCTGCTGGACAATAAGTATATGTTGCAGTGCGAGCAAGTTCATCATTTATTCGGCCCTGGTGATGGTGAGTACGAGAAATAAACTGATAAAGATAGGATGAAATATTGGGTTTTATAGCTCTTCGAGGGCGAACAGTTGGAACGCGCTAGGAACGCAGTGCAAACTCCGTAGAAACGCAATAGTCGTAGTAGGCCCCCCGTAGAAACGCCATTTACGCCGCAGGGACGCATTGAGAACGTTGTAAGGTCGCGGACAATAGCTCAAATCCCGAAATCGCGGTAAGGACGCCATAGACGTGATGGGGTCGTGGTAAGAACCCCATAGACGTGGTAAGGACGCAGTAAGGTCTCCATTGGTTCCCCCGATCCTTTTCTCCGCGTTTACATGGCGACTCTACCACGTCTGTACTACGTTCCTTTGGCGTTGTTCGGGTTTCCTACTGCGATGCTACGGCGACAATGGCGACATCAGGGCGATCCCACGGCGTCCTGAGCCAGGACGCGCTCAGGACGCCGAACCTCGGCGTGTACTTTGAACATGTCCAAAGTAAACGCCGTCGCTCCGCGACCTTCGGCGTCCTTGGGGTCCCCACGGCGTCTTGATGCGGTCTCACGACGACCCTACGGCGTCCATGGCGTCCCTTCCACGTCCTGGGTCGCCGTAGGGACGCCGTAGGGACGCCAGTCCGGTGTGACGGCTGTATAACATTACAATGTTTCACGAGGATGGGACTGTCAATGTTTGATTTGCTTTACGTCCACGTCACCGTTAAGTTATCAAGCAGACGGACATTCCTCTGCACTACTCCGTTAGCTCCTAAACAAACACCTTTATTCAGGTTCTGAGAACAGCTCAATGTTTCGACGACGTATACTCAAATTGCAATATACAACAATACAGAATTTTAAAAAGTATTCTTGACTGTACCTTATATGGTCATCGAGCAAGTTCTTCCTGGAAGAGCATTTCGTGCAGATAGCAACGCATGGTTACACATCAACACTACTGAGTAATCTGAATATCACTGCTTGATTTGCATATGACTGAGGTTTATTTAACCACATAATTATTTGACATTTACATGTGAGGTAAATATATATCGGCGTTCATAACAAAGACACGCTCTATGCACAAGTTGTATAAGTATAATGGCCGCTTTTATAAGATTGTCTGGCCCCTGTAGTTATAAGATCGCCTATATATAGTTCACATACCAATTTGCATTATGTGTGCATCCTTTCATTCTTCAGACGTGGCATTCATTTTGACACTTAAAGTTATCATCCAGAACCTTAGTAAAGGCCAAAACATAATACGAGTACCTTGGTACGACACCCAAGATCAACGAACAGTCCGGGGTAGAGTGTGTAAATAGGTATATTGGAGGGTTACATTTCGTTTGTATGTGAGAGTGTACTTGTAAATCTAATAGTTTTATATCGTGTGTATCATTGTGCAAGGTGACGCAAAGCAGTTCTAGTAAATTTGATATGATATAAATACTGTCGGTGCGTTAGGTAGATTAAATGTATGCACCTCTCATAGGACATAACTCTTCTCGAGACAAATCACAAAACTCTCTAACTAAGTTATATACTCTTGGCATATTATACATATCAAACAGACAGCTAATATTTTCTGTTTTTAGGATATATTTGTATCAATAAATATTTACTTTGTTATTATCTATAAATCCAGACCATTTTGTTTTGGTATCATTTTATCTTTATAAGTGAGTTTTCTATAAAAGATTACACACATTTGCATAGTAGAAGTTCAAATTCGTAGTTGGTCTATAAAATACATTTCTCCAACTTATTTTAATCCCGTAAATGTATTTTATGTATTATTTTTTTTATTTTTTATTATGACACAAAAATCATTTGTCATTTAAAAAGGATATTAGCTGGCATACATTCAATATATTTCATTCGGGGGACTGATTGCGTCCCTTTATTGTACTTAATGAATTTGAAATTATATGTGAGTAGCTTTGCCGTATTCGGGTTGCCTAAATGTTGAATGGAATAATACGAATTATATGCAGCCATGCGTTATCTCGATTCGCTGAAGGTTTTCGTTTTTACCAAATATGTTAATAGTTTCATTGTTGTAAATGTATAAAGAAGGAATGAGTGTGTGAATGAGGTTCCACTAAAGCGTCAGTTATGTGATATGTATTTTAATAGACAATGGTTCATATATTCCAATGAAGCAGAAACGATCACAATATCTTACTATGTTGTTTACAATATGATAGTTGTAAGAACGTCAATACTCACTAAATTGGAATCTCACTTGTCAATGTATAGTTCCTTACCTATATTTACCACTCTTTCTTTTTATATTATACATTGTCTTCTGCAGGTCTCTATTCAATTAGAATAAGTAGCAATGACTGCTGATGCAGGTATACATGTACAGTTTAAGTTAGATTTGTGTTTTTGAACGATGCAGGCTGATCCAACTTATTACTATCTTTCTTTGATGGTTACATACAGGAACAAATGTACTTAAAAACAAAATATTGACAAAGGCTCACAGCAGTTATTCATTTTATTTAATTTCTACTCAAATTTGGCAGTCTGATCTCTCTCTCTCTCAAATGCAAATAAATATGCATTCACTTTTTGCATAATACTAACCCAATCAAAAAAAACACACACACAATGGGACTGCACAACATGTAGGTAAGAATGCTATGAAATGTGATATTTCCAGAAGGTACGGAAGCACATAAGTGCCACGTAGAAAAGAAGTGTTGTATTTGTTCGTATTTGTAACTAAAAATGTCGACAAATTAACCCAGATGGTTAAGATAAAATCTTGACACATTGAAATGATGACTTGAATTCTCGATATACCTAGTCTAATTTCGAGATATCATCTTTAAAATTTCAAGATATTATTTTGAAATTCTTAGTTATTAAGTCATGCATGCATGGTGAAAATTTACTCTACTGCAATACATTGACTTTGCTTTCCCCGGTTTCCCCAGTTCGTTAAAGAAATGATAAACCCAACTTCCAGTGCTATTCTGATTTTGCCTGCTAATTTCTTTTCTTTTCAATGACATCATTTACTTTAACAACGTATTTTTTTGTTGGCGTGTTCTTATGTCATAATAGTATTGTGCTGCATACGGTATCTATTATGTGCTTTAAATAATGAGTATTTCATGGATAACAAACATAAACATGATATGTAAGACAATAATAAGTTTATAAAAGAAAATGCATATATAAGTACATAATTGAGTTCCCACAGGTAAGTTTTACAGGTACATTTGTACGTTGTAATTCCTATTAAACAAGTTGTTCTGCAGTGAGTGTAGGTTCTTGTTTGTACAGTCCAGCAACTTGACACCTCATCTGTTTCCTCATCTATGTTACGTTTTTGATTCTAGCTCACAACGTTTTTGACAACATATCTTATTGACAACATAAGATCTATCAATCTATCAATCAGCAGATATGATGTCAACAACACTTACAGCATACGCCGTCGATTACATGTGTTGTTAACATCAACTCTGCTGATTGATAGCATAGGTTATATTTTTTTCATATTATTCCCGACAAGAGAGGAGTGCATCACGTGTCCACCGATAAAAACCGATATTGACTTGGAGCGCGTGATTTTTGTTGAAGGACTGGGTGTTTCTAAAAATAAAATTATGACGTGTCTTCAAACGATGTACCGTCCCACTTCCGAAGCTTTTTCAGATTGCTAACATTACTGTTTTGTAAAATAATAAATAACAAATTGTAGCCTTTAACTTCGGTCAATACCTGTATTTATCGACCCGAGAAAAGATATAATCGACGATTAAAAGACGAAGCGAAAACCGTTCATGTGAAGTGTATAAATATCCCCCCCCCCCCATTCATGCTTGCATGAACATTGGACAAATCCTGATTCAATCTCTATAATTCAAAATCAATACCAATATTGAGAAAAACCTAAAAAATCATTTACATTACGGACGTGTTTTCTTTACATTCATAGATTCAGTATCTCGGGGATCTCGAATCTAGTTCACGTGAAAACTTTCCGACGACCGCTTCGTCTGGTTTGAGCCACAGGTACCTGAGAATGTATTACAGCTATATTTGGACCTAAGCTAAGGTGTTTAGTGTAATTTTACACATTTTAGGGGTTTAGTTCAATTATCGGTGCCACCCCAAATGATGTTAATATACGAGAAGGGAAGAAAACTCTCGATGTCCAAAAATCGACCCCACCTTACTTTCTTGCATCAAAAAACACATTTCTAGTTTATATACAAAAAAAATCTTTTAAAGCTCTCTTATATTCACTTAAAATGTATTTTCCTTCCGCAGACATGATCTCCGTTCCTACAGAACACGCGGCATTTCATAGGCCCACTTTGTGCATGTTCATAATGCTGACGTCAGCCACGTGCCGAAACCCGCTGTGTGAGTGGCTGGAAGCGCAGTTATTGTTTTCTTAAAATAACCAGCCAATCAACACGACATATTTCGGCCTGTGGCCTAATGTTTACATGTCCCATTCGTCATGTTCGTCGTGGAAATTCATGGATAGTACAGTAATTCTCCTCGGTTGATACTTTTTAATGTGGGAAACATCCAGAGTAATTCCTTATATCGCCACTATTTTGATCACTGTGTGCAGTCCCATGTGTAAAACCGAAATACCTTGTCAGTTCCAGCTTTGTCCGATTGATATCATCGATTCGTCATACGATAGAACTTGACATTACGTGTAAATATGGTTTACTGTAGTTTGAACTTATCTTATCTTTAAAACTTCTGATAATAAACAACAATAAGACAAAGATTTGATAATAAAACAATGATGATATCAAATGCGTACTAAACCCACTCCGCATTAAAGCCATTTCGGTCTCTGTGGTGTATAACATATAGATAGATAGATAGATAGTTAATCTAGTTTTTTTTTCCACAACGAGTGTAGTTTATGCAATGGGAGACAACTCGAACGACAATTCAATTGCTTAATGAAAAATGGGGATTCTGACAAAACCAGCCGTTCATACTAATATTAACACCTGTTTTTTTTGGGTCTAATCAACCAATCACAAAACCTGTTACGAACCAGAAAAATCAAGTTTGGAAGTATACAGGTGAGAAAATAAAATCATCTCACATACATTGTGATGTTATTACCTCCATCATCCTCATCATCATCATCATCATCATCATCATCATCATCATCATCATCATCATCATTCATCATCAACATCATCAAAATCATCATCATTATCATCATCATCACCATCATCTCACATACATTTTGATGTTATTACCTCCATCATCATCATTATCATCATTCATCATCAGCATCATCATCATCATCAACATCCATCATCATCATCATCATCAATTATCAACATCATCAACATCATCATCCTCCATTCAT
>NW_018480073.1:235399-241815 GCF_002113885.1 Mizuhopecten yessoensis | reverse complement strand
AGAAGAAGTCGTTTGAAGTTTTTGACATATTTGACCCCTGTGACCTTGAAAACAGGTCAAGGTCATTTTCGTTCTCAAACTTTGTAGGGCTCCTACCAACGAAGCTTTCAGCCAAATATCATGACTCTAGGCCTGTCCGTTCTTCAGAAGAAGTTGTTTAAAGGAAAAGTTGACGGACGAGGACGGACGGACGGACGGACGACGGACGGACGACGGACGCCGCGCCACGGCATAAGCTCACTTGGCACTTCGTGCCAGGTGAGTTAAAAATGAATTGTGCTCTTTTCTCCCACATCAACGTCATACACCAATCGTATTATGACGAACATAGTCAATTCCTCTCATATAAAATATGAATCTACATTTGTATATATGGGCAAAGAGGTAATAACTACAGTACTGACAAAGAAATTAGTCAAATTAACATGGCAATCCGACCCTTTTTCAAGACAGAAACCTGAACACTTACGTATCACAACATATAACAAAGATAACTACTGTCGTTATTACTTTTGAGACCTATACATATGTAGTAAGCCTTCGGTTTCAAGCTAACCGAGGGGATATGCATTTACAACAGCATATTTTATATAAGTAACTTCTGTATGTTAATGTATTTTGTATTGTATTATTGTTCCATGGTGACTGTTTACCTCTGTTTTATGTTGTGATATGTAAATGTTCCTGTTCCTGTCTTGATAAAGGGGCACATTCATCAATATGTTTGTTAAACCTTCTTTTTTTTTTATTATGCATGGACATTTAATACTTCTTTTATTATATAACAAACATATTCATTAATGTGCTGGAGATACATTTAATGTATTACCTTTGTATCAACTATTTTCATAAGAAATTACTTATAATTATTATAAGAGAAAAGAAAGAAGACCAATTAATCAAAATATTAAAACCAAGTCTCAACAGGCCAGAGTCAAATTTTACGCTAGTTTGTCCACCAATCTTGTGTACCTTGTGACGTCACGCTAATATTGTAGTGTGATGACATGTAATTAAGACGTCACGAAGTTCCTTTGAATTAAACATGAAGAGCCATGTGAAGGGTGAAAGCAGCTAGTTTTTTAGTCGGTCGTTAAATCTGATTTTTTTCTATATTTACTTACTTCACATCAACATTTAATCCTCTTAATAATATCTAGATATATACCAAAATTGATGGTAGTCCCGTTGACAGGAAAATGATACAAAAGTTACAAAAAAACACCACAACAAAACCAATTCTCGAGTATCAAAAAACTACCGTAAACTCCCTTTTTTGTTCTCCCCGATGTCCCTACGATACATGTATGTACAGAGGGTTATGTATTAAGTATATATCTGCTATATATTTACGTAGATTAACTGTTCCTTCAAAATAAAATCGTTCTCCCGGAGAGCTGTGTAGCAACAAAAGGCCTCGATAATCCATCTTCATGTGTTTTATTTTATTTTTTGTATATTTGTATATTTTTAATTTTTAGTATCGTTCTCAATGGTCAAACGTCGCCAACAGTTATATTTGAACGATGGAATCTCTTAAATTAAAAGCATCTTCCGAAACACCAGGTACATTTAAATCCACTTAAGTGATGGAAAGGACCATGTCTTACCAAATATGTTTATTACTGTAATTGTCAGAAAAAAACTTGATATAGAATTTGTTTAGAGTCGGAGTTCCACGTTTTCTTTATGTTTTTATGCTTATGCTTTCTCTCTAGCCAAATTCTGCATGTATTTGCATCAATACTTCTCCATTCTAAATTATAAATTACACATTACACACTCATTTTCTTGTGAAGTGATTTTACTTTGTCATTCTAAATCAATAGACCAGAAATATTAAGTTTGTATTAATTTTTATTTATGTTACTACCATTCTGTTAAATTTGAAGATATTAACGCATCATGTCTATACGCTGGGCTGAGAGAAAACTATATTTTATAATGCAAGTAAACATAAAAGAAATTTAACATGAAATAAACAACTGACGGCAGGGTTTTTATGAGATGATATTGATAATCTGTGTTTAACAGCAGAGTGCTAAAGAATTCTATGAGAAATCAAAACGAGAGAAATGATATCTACAGTCAATATCTCAATGTATGACGACATGAAATATACCTACAGTCAATATCTCACTGTATGACGACATGAAATATATCTACAGTTAATACCTTACTGTATGATGACATGAAATATATCTACAGTCAATATCTCACTGTATGACGACATGAAATATATCTACAGTCAATATCTCAGGGTATGACGACATAAAATATACCTACAGTCAATATCTCACTGTATGACGACATGAAATATATCTACAGTCAATATCTCAGTGTATGACGACATAAAATATACCTACAGTCAATATCTCACTGTATGACGACATGAAATATATCTACAGTCAATATCTCACTGTATGACGACATGATATATCTCTACAGTCAATATCTCACTGTATGACGACATGATATATATCGACAGTTAATACCTCACTGTATGACGACATGAAATATATCTACAGTCTCTATCTCACTGTATGACGACATGAAATATATCTACAGTCAATACCTCACCGTATGACGACATGATATATATCTACAGTCAATATCTCACTCTATGACGACATGAAATATATCTACAGTTAATACCTTACTGTATGATGACATGAAATATATCTACAGTCAATATCTCACTGTTTGACGACATGAAATATATCTACAGTCAATATCTCAGGGTATGACGACATAAAATATACCTACAGTCAATATCTCGCTGTATGACGACATGAAATATATCTACAGTCAATACCTCACTGTATGACGACATGATAAATATCTACAGTCAATATCTCACTGTATGACGACATGATATATACCTACTGTCAATACCTCACTGTATGACGACATGAAATATATCTACAGTCAATACCTCACCGTATGACGACATGATATATATCTACAGTCAATATCTCACTCTATGACGACATGAAATATATCTACAGTTAATACCTCACTGTATGACGACATGAAATATATCTACAGTCACAATCTCACTGTATGACGACATGAAATATATCTATGGTCAATATCTCACTGTATGACGACATGAAATATACCTACAGTAAATATCTCACTGTATGACGACATGATATATATCTACAATCAATACCTCACTATATGACGTCATGAAATATATCTACAGTCAATATCTCACTGTATGACGACATGATATCGATCTATCAGAAATCGTATCATAAGTTGAGACGTTCATTACGTTCGTTACACAATCATGTATTTAGCGCAGTATTCCAGAAAGGAAAGCGTTTCAGGACAACATAAGGAATGTTACTATCCAGTAAATACAATCATGTATTGTTGCAGGGTAAGCGTATTAAGAAAACAAAAGGAACTTTCATTTTGTATCCAGTTAAAACAAATATGTCAGATCGGTCTGAATACGATTTGTTGTAATGTTTATTTACTCTAATTTGTTTTCATTTACTCTGTTTGAGTTATTATACAATCAATTGTAAAAATTCTGTTTTAAAATCGATTTTTAATTCGGGTATATCAATATATTTATTTAGGTGTATTTATTTATTCATGTGTATTTTATGTATGTATGATACATGAATTCTTAATTATTTATTGACAGTTTTGCGTCAATATGGGACTAAGTGTTTGAATTGAAATGTCATAAGTCCAAGCTTTCAAAGTATAACGCACTTGATAGCATATACACGCAAATCTTGTGAGTCCGATATTAACACAAACGTTTAAATTCTAAGTTAAAATTTAAGCGAAATGTATCAAAAATCGATGAACTGCAGACTGTAAATTGACATTTTTATTGAACATTCAGAAAAAATGTTTTAGAAACATAAGGATCTTTACTTGTTAATATATCAAAGCTGAACAAGATATTGGTTGTAAAATTCGGATATGTATAACATTGTTAGCTTTTGATCCTTGCAGTCAGGATCTTCGCTCGTGATTTGTGATAAACTGACCGCCCCTCAAACTCGTAGTCGGATTCCAAGCATCCACCATTACTTATTGACCGTTCATTTTCTGAATATCTGACTGACTTCCTATGACGTAAAACTTTAGATTTAAATACTTAAGCTGATGAATCTGTTTAAATGGAACCCGAGAACCAATCCGGAATGTGAGCGTATAAGGTCTGGTGGATGTAATTCGGCCTTTTGATGACAATTAAAAAGACGTGTTAGCCATTTTCCGCTTTATGACTGTGATGAACGTGCGCCTTCTTGGAAGCACCTAAAGTATTTTGTACTTGTTTATACCTGCGTACGTTTGTCAGTGGCAAAGACGTGTTTACAATGTCGGCAGAATCAGCGAGCCCTGTAACCCAAACTTATTACCATAGAGGAGTTTAATGATATTTCATTGTTTGAATAGGTTTCGATGTATAAAATACCAATTTATTTTCTTAAAATTTTGAATTAGTGATACATGAGATGCCATTTAATGATTGTTTTGCTAAAGTTTTAATAAGCTACAAATAGCATGTATGAACTCCTATCCAAACATCGAAGTCAGTATATCTTTGTAAGTGTGATATCCCAAGAATACTGACACAAGATTTGTTTACCAAATTTGTTTCCTTGATAAACCATGGTGCAAATACCGATATTGTTTATGCATTTAAGATGAAAAGATAGTTGTAATTATTTTTTAAAGAAGTGATAAAAAACTGATGGGATTTTTTAAAAACTAAATCACTTATGAATACCAGTATTGCATAACTGATCATCGGTCGATTCCCGGCATACAAGTGTGATCATGCGAAATGATTCGATATTCAGTGATGTGTTAAAATATACAAAATCATCCAAATAAATATCTGACGTACACATATCGACACTAAACTTTAAATCGAACATAAAATGAGTTCAATACTCTCACTGGAGAAATATTAAATGCATTGATGGCGACGGTTGTTTCTGCGTTTTTGCTCTGTCTGTGCTGGCTTAAAGGTAAGAGGAATGTTTTGATATAATATGATATTTGAAATAAACCATATGTTTTTGTTAATATGCACAGTACTAAGAAAAATAATAAAGTATCTTATTACGACAGAGGCATTTAGTAGAACATTTTGACGGTATTAAAAAATCATTCAAATGTTAACATGTAACTAGCATATAAAATAAACAACTTACATGAACATATGTACTAACAACATATTGCTTTTCTTCTTTTAGATATCGTTATAAAAATGTTGTGGGTTACATCATGTGTTCTAATAATGATACTTCAGTATCATTCCTTTAACACCTTGTTTCATTTATTGAGTTTTATATAAGCTATGACAACTTATTTTTTAAACTACTCATACTTTTCATTTAAACAAGAATGATCATGAGGTCGTATACAAACGCGTACTGAAAATACACACACTAATTAATTCAATAGAGGAAGTTTTGAGAATCGTTCAAAATGCTAGGGATACAAATCTTGTTTTTTTGTTCTTCATGTTTTCCCAAGTTCCTCCAAAGCAGCTATGAGATGTTAACTCCTTTTAACTACGAAACATGCAGCAACGCTCTGTTTACAAAATCATAACACAAAGACCTGGGATTGGCGTAAATGGCTCACCCAAAAAACTGGGCCGCCGAATTTATTAAATTATTTGATTTGTATTTCTTCTTTTGATTATTTTTTGAAATGATTTCTCTTTGCTAATTTTTGTTTTCTTTTGACTTTTATATTCGAAATGAATTACCTTTTTGTAAAGGTGCGGCCAATTAAAACCGCCGCAAAATATAACTAAAACCGTCTAATTAAAGAAGCAGACTTCAAAAATCACCAAAGATAGATCAGAATATGCTGGAGAGCAGGCTACCCAACCCTAACTTCCCTATATAGGAAGGGAGAGGTAGGTTTTCCAAGGCTCTGACCAGCTGGCAGTGTTGTCTCACCTCTGATTTGCCCCTAGTTCCAAATATTGTTTACAATAAATTTAAAAGCCCACAGCTTAACTATTAATAGGGAAATATCCCTAATCACAATATCTTAGAACATAAAAACAAACTCTTGGTGTATGGCGTCTGATTCTTGATACATAATATTGATCACAAATTGTTCAGTATATATTAAATAAACATGATGAAGTTGAAATTAGAACATGAATATATACTGACTATTAAAATTTGATAACATATAACTGGAAAATATGCTATAGATAACATGAATACTGACTAGTACATGTGATAATATGATCATTGACTGGTAAAACTTAAATAACATAGATAATGACTCAAATCGAGAAAATTTCAACAATCTTAATTAATACTTATGATAAAATGATTACACAATGCAATTTTACAACCTACAGTATTGGTAACATTCAAAACATGCTCTCTGTGCTGAATAAGGGGAGGAGG
>NW_018480073.1:227738-235277 GCF_002113885.1 Mizuhopecten yessoensis | reverse complement strand
TTTTCTGCGCTTTTTAAAAATGGCGGATCTAAAGGCTGTGGGGTTAATGATTGGGGTCAGCGTGCAAGGAGCCAGGGGGCCCTTTCGCCTTTGACCTTTCAACCAATGGGAATCCCCCCTTTCTTTCTGAAGCAGGGGGCCCACAAGGGGAACCCAACTGTGGGGTCCCCGAAGGAATATTATTAAATGAAAACATTTTGTTGTCCAAAAAATCGTATATAAATATACTTTTAATTTTTGTTCTTCATGTTTTCCCAAGTTCCTCCAAAGCAGCTATGAGATGTTAACTCCTTTTAACTACGAAACATGCAGCAACGCTCTGTTTACAAAATCATAACACAAAGACCTGGGTTTGGCGTAAATGGCTCACCCAAAAAACTGGGCCGCCGAATTTATTAAATTATTTGTTTTGTATTTCTTCTTTTGATTATTTTTTGAAATGATTTCTCTTTCCTAATTTTTGTTTTCTTTTGACTTTTATATTCGAAATGAATTACCTTTTTGTAAAGGTGCGGCCAATTAAAACCGCCATAAGGCATCACAAGCCAGACAAGCCAGTGATGACGCCGCCACCCGAGCTGCATGTTTTCTACCTACATAAAATCATCATAATCACTTTGAACAATTTATAAAACATCACAACAAAACAGTGAAACACATTTCTATCTTTCAAAAGATATAGCCATGAAACAATGTAGGAAAGGGAGCGTACCGCTACAAGCCTTCCTCATATTTTTATCACTTGTATTTATAGTAGTAGTTGCCAGCCACTGAAACATAAGCATCCCACTGCTATTGCATACAAGTCCTTGTGGCTGGACAACCTATAAAATAGTTCATTGTCCACATAACCTGAGCGTTCCGCTACAGATGTGCTTATTCGAACTAGATGTGACTGCATACTTGTTAACCTCATCAAGTTGCCCGCCACTGAAACACGAGCGTCCCGCTACTATTGTGTATCACTTACAGGTCCTTGTGGCTGGTCAACCTTACTGATGCTTCCAAGACCACCTAACACGAGCGTCCCGCTACTATTGTGTTACTATAACATGTGGCCAAGCATAATCAAACTCATCATGACAGTGTTCTGAAGTTCTACTTATAACGAAGGAGAGCGTATGTACCTCTTGAATGCATCTGTCTTCCAGCGACCTAATAACCTAATTTGTGCATCTGTGAAGCCTTTGGCTGCCGCATAGGAGGCACCTTTTATGTAATTGTACAAGGATGTAACTGGACATGTGTTACTTGTAGTGTTCGTCTCAACAGGTATCACATGAGGTTTCCCTGAAATGTTATGTTTGAACTCCCTATAAGTAATATGCATACGTTTTAGAACAGCACCATCTGCCTCAAAAGTGACATCATCTAACTGTACTACTTTCTTTGGAGATGTACCCAGAGAACAATGTCCTAGCAGTTCCCCAATGCGTGCTAAGCTGTAGAAGGCTACAGTAAACACAGCCACAACCAAATTTTGTTGGACAACATTGTTCAGAATTGTCGGGACTGCAGAGCATAAACGCTCTAAGATTGGCAATGTGATTGGTAACCTGATATCATATGTGAGGTCTAGACTGGCTGCTCCACGGATTGCTTTTCTGACTAAAAATGACTTTGTTGGGTCAGCAAACCCATGTAGGCTGTGCCAATATGCGATAGCTGACAGATGTGAGGCTATGGTGCTATTGGCAAATTACAAATTATGTGCATGAGCGACATATAATGCTACAATAGTGTGATTGACTGGTAACAGGACAGCCATTCGCAAATAATTAGAACAAAATTCTGAGAAAAGCTGCAAAGATCTATTATACAATTTTTTGGGACACAGGAGAGAGTGATGCATTCAGAAGTACATTCAATGTTTGAAAAACAGGTCCTGATTGACTTGAGGTGGCACCTGAGTGGGCGATCGGTCCGCAGTGGTTAGCAACACTCTGAATCGCTTTATCTGTAAACGAGACAAGGCATCAGCTAAAACATTTTTGACCCCTTCAATGTGAGTTGCCCTAATCAGTATGTTATTATGAAGACAATACAGTACTAATGGGCGAATCATTTTCATGATGACTTTGTCTCGTGACGTTTGTTTATTTATGATATAAACTAAAGCTAGATTATCAGTACATAACCACAAGGCCTGGTTTCTAAATTTATGTCCCCAAGCGTACAATGCTGCAAGAATAGGATAAAGTTCTAAAGCAGTTATATGGTGCTTTTTTGCTTCATTGTCCCACTGACCACAAAACCATGAATTCTGAAAAACTGCCCCAAAACCAATGGTTGATGAGGAATCTGTATACAACTTCAGTGTTTGGGATGTCACCCAGTGATCATTCAAAAAGAAGCTGCACCCATTAAATTCGTCTAAAAAGGACTCCCATGTTGAGAGGTCTGCTCTGATAGCTGATGAAAGACGTATTTTGTGATATGTTTTTTTAATGTTGATTGTAAGATCAATAAGTCTGCGTAAAAAGGCCCGCCCTGGTAATACTACAGATGTTGCAAACTGCAGTGTACCAATCAATGATTGCAGATCTCTAAGGACGACCCTTTGTCTTGTTTTATATGCCCTACATAATTCCTGACAGTGTTTTAATTTGTCTACTGGTAGCCTTGCCTCCATTTTTTTGGCATCCAAAGTAATGCCTTAGAAAGGCATGACTTGGTCAGGACCAAATGTTTTTTCCCTCGCCAAAGGAACCCCAATACTAGAACACATCTTTTTGAAATCAGAGAGAATCAGGCTACATGCTGCAGCATTTTCTTCAATAAACAAAAAAGTACATGAACTACCGCTGTTGCCCAAAGTTTGCTATATGCTGCCCACTCAAGTGCGTACTAAATTCTTCAAAGATCCTGCAACTTTCTGCTAAACCCATACGTAAACATTTGTCAAAATAAAATTTGTCTTTCCACTTGAAACCAAGCAGGTAGCGTTGACTAGGGTGAATTGGAACTATTCGAAATGCTGATTCAATGTCTGTTTTAGCCATATATGGTTCGTGTAAGGATTTTAAAAATGGGATTGCATCAGTTATTGTTGAATAATGCACTGAAGCATTTGCGTCTGCTATCCCATCATTGATCGAAAACCCTTTTGGGTGACTCAGGTGATGAATTAAACGGAATTTACCAGGCTCTTTTTAAGGAACAACATCTAATGGACTAGCATGATTATTTTTTAAAAGGCTTATCATTGAAAGGGCCAGCAATTCTACCAGCATCCAATTCTGCTTTTAATTTTTTGTCGATAATATCTGGCATTTCGATCGCAGACTTGAGATTGTTGCAGGATCTACCAGAAGTGTCGCCTTCAAAGTGAATATGAAAACCATTAGTAAAGTCATTTACTAAAAACTTAGTTTTATCTGGGTCATATCCTAGCAGTAGTTGAGCCAGTGTATCTGGGTTAACGGGCGACACTATGTCGTGGGTATGAGCCCCTGTTTCCCCTGAAAGATTGGTACCGTCCTCGACCGGACTGATATCTGCCTGTCGGTCGCCCACCAGCTCTAAAGCCACGAAAAGAATTTGGCGCAAAAGGCATGGCAGAGCTGTCCGAGTTGTGGAATATGGAACCCAGCATAGGACAGTCCTTTGCCGCATGTCTCGCCCCACAAGTACCACATTTATGTGAGTACTTACAACCTCCACAGTGTACCCCTCTCATAAATTTCCAACAAGGGCCTTTCCCTGTATTTGGAAGTTTGCTCTGAAGAGATGCTTGAGAAGAGGTATGTGAGGATTGTTGGCGGCGAGAAATAGCCTCATGCCACAGTTCCATATGAATCAGATCCCATGCCATTTCCCTGTGGCAACGGAGGTCCCGAAACATGGTGTCATAGTATACCCAATCAGCCTGCTTGAGTGCAAGGTCCCTGATAACGGATGAATATTTTAGCAACTGTTCGATTGCATCAGGGTACTTCTTACAGTACACAGCTGTGAAAATGGTGAATTTATTTTTCCATGTCTCTCTTGACAGTTTCTTTTTGGAAGGCTCTTTCTTACACCAGTGTAGGGATGGCGACTCATCATCATCCCCTTTCAGCACCATTTCAAAACTGGATTGGTTCTTGTCTGTGATGGAAGCCAGGTCAACAAATTTGTTGGCCCATATTCTTTCCTTCACTTTGTCTGAGACCAAATCCATCAATGGAATTGACGCCGAGTGAAATTGGTCATTGCCTGTGGATGATGATGAGACCTCAACACCCTCACATGACCTGACAACACAATTGGCTGGAATTGTTTGTGAATTGGGTAAAAACATAGTGGACGAGGACCCACCAATCTCATCACTGATGACAGGTTCCGGATGACAGGGTGCAGATTGAAGTCCACTGACTGATGTAGTGCCGCTATCCACAACAATTTCTGTGGCCACTGATGAGTCACCAATAGTGGTACTCCCTGCCTGAGCCCGAGCTTCCTGCAAGCCTCGTTCATAGGCCTGTTTGATGAGGTTTTGCATGTGAGAAGGTGTCATGCTAAGCACAGGTACGCCCTCTGCATCAGCCACTGCTCCATCTTCTCCTGATAGATTTCTGTTTGTTGTGGCTGGGAGTCTTTTCCTTGTTTTGCTCCTGTTCCCCACTAGGTTATTAGCCTCTGCAGCCTTTCTTTTTGGCGGCATGATGTTGGAAACCTAAGGTGCATATGAAGTAAAAGGAGAGCAAATATCTGTGATACCAAAAATACATCAGAAATATTTCATGTATTCATTTTAACTTGTTTTATTTAACCCAACATCCTTAAGGCCTTAAATGCCCTAACATTAATCATTGAAAATCAACAGAGAGTACTTACCCATAGGCTCTTTAATGTTCCTATATTTGTTAAAAGTTTGGTTATACTGTTAGCTTCATTTCTCAATGGTTCTGATATTAACCTCAAAAGCCTTTAAGAATTCTGATATATTGGACATGTAGAAAACTATGGGTATTGTCCACCTCATGATAAAATGCCCTGAAGAATTCTGATGTATTGTTTACAAATTAAAAGCAACTACAGGTACTGTCAACCTGAAATGCTCTGAAGACTACTGATGTTTGTAAATGTAGGCAACTACAGGTATTGTCAACCTCAAATGCCCTGCAGAATTATGATATATTGTATATAAAGGCAACTACGGGTACCGTCAACCTCAAATGCCCTGTAGAATACTGATGTTTTGTAAATATAGGCAACTACGGGTTACTGTTAACCTTAAATGCCCTTAAGAATTCTGACATTTTGTAAATTTATGCAACTACGGGTATCGTCAACCTCAAATGCCATGCAGAATTATGATGTATATAAAGGCAACTTTGGGTTACTGGGAACCTCAAATGCCCTTAAGAATGTTGATATATATTGTATATTCAATCTATAGGCAACAACGGGTACTGTAAACCTCAAATGTCATAATAATCCTTCTGATATATTGTAATTGATATTTCCGGCAACAATGGGTACTGCCAACCTCAAATGCCTTGAAGAAGTTTGGTGTATTGGATATATAGGCAACAATGTACCGCCTACCTTCAATGACCTAATTATATAGGCAACTTTTGGTACTGTCAACTTTAAATGACTCTAATAATCCTGATATAGTGTATCTGGAGGCAACTTTAGGTATTATCAACCACAAATGGCCCTGCCTTTAATAAATTTCTAATATAATGACTTTTGAGACAACTACTGTTATTGCCAACCAAAATTGTCTTAGCATTTAACTAAGTATTTGATAGAGAGCACAACTCTGGTTATTTCATATAATCATATGTATGTCTATTTCTATATATAGTACTGAAGCCAAATGTCAATGTTACACCTCTGTAATTAACAGATAATGGCGTATATGCACAAGGCAATATTGACAAGTGCCCCATACTACCAAATACACACATTCCATATAGATATACCCAGTACTATAATCTATACAGTATATAGAAGAAATTGATTAATCACTGCCTCGTTCAAAGGGAGATAACCGTTAGAAATAAAACAGACTTCAGTAAGTTTTTTATATCGTATAAAGTCTTCATCTTGCCCTGGGGTAATCAAGACGTACTGCTATCGCCCGATGTCACGTTCTTATTTAAATCAAACTCAATGCCCTGATGATACATCCCCGGAGTGAGCGGTAATATGGTTTCATTTCTGCGAAATGAACACCATCGTCCAAATACAACTGACACACGTCCCAGATCTCCCTACTGTGGTCCCAAACTGTCACCCGAGGAATATCTAACCTGGTTAGCAAAAGTTCGTTTGCAAGAGCAACCCTTTCGTTATACACTGCTAATGAAACGTCATCTTTATGAGGTCGAGTTTTCCCCCTGCGAAATAGCTTGCTGACACAAACATGCTGTACGTGGTATTTCGACAACAACAACCGCACAATGTTTTTAATAGAATCGACAACTCCGTCTACACTTGCTGTCGGGCTGCTGATATCGTTACCTCCTACTTGTAAAACACAAACACTGACCTGTTTATGTATCATAAAAACCTTATGTAGATCTGCACGAATCCTCCCCACTTTGGCTCCCGACACGCCATGAAAATGAACTCGATAAACTCATATTATTTCGATTCCCTTCCTTGATGTACTTTTCTAAACGTTTCACTAAGCTATGTCCCAGCACAACAACATCCCTGCCTGCATCCGCCATGTTCACTAGACGCTTAATGGACCACCAAATGTTCGTCTTAAATTCAAGTGTTTTGTTTACAAACAAAGCCGCGTGATCAGCACAATACAGAATGCTATATATAGCCTAGCTGACAGTGACGACTTGATTTGATCCCCCGATCAAAAACAAATGACAATATAGTCACTCACCTACTTAATCCGTAGTTTATGAAGATTTGTAAGTCTTTTCAACAATGGTATTTTCTTTTCTTCGTTTTGTAGATTTTTCTGCGCTTTTTAAAAATGGCGGATCTCGGTCACCCTAATGAGTGTCCTCCGAGTAATGAGTGTCCTCGGAGGTTTTTGCGCGCCCGCGAATTCGTTATAAGATTTATTTCACTTTTTTTTCTGATTCCTAAATATTGTTCATATATCTAGGTGTGTGCAAAATTTAAGGTCGATCGTAACAGTACAAAGTACAGAAATACGTCGATAAAAATGCATATTTGGGAAGAATGAGTGTCCTCGGAGGTTTTTGCGCGCCCGCGAATTCGTTATAAGATTTTTTGCACTTTTTTTTCTGATTCCTAAATATTGTTCATATATCTAGGTGTGTGCAAAATTTAAGGCCGATCGTAACAGTACAAAGTACCGAAATACGTCGATAAAAATGCATATTTGGGAAGAATGAGTGTCCTCGGAGGTTTTTGCGCGCCCGCGAATTCGTTATAAGATTTTTTGCACTTTTTTTTCTGATTCCTAAATATTGTTCATATATCTAGGTGTGTGCAAAATTTAAGGCCGATCGTAACAGTACAAAGTACCGAAATACGTCGATAAAAATGCATATTTGGGAAGAATGAGTGTCCTCGGAGGTTTTTGCGCGCCCGCGAATTCGTTATAAGATTTTT